>NW_025887928.1:7704-19297 GCF_002878395.1 Capsicum annuum
CTTGGTACCTTCCGTAATTCGATGGCCAAGACCCAGATTGACTTTTTTCTCCTCGGGAAAGGATATAGGAGTATTTGTAAGGACTATAACATCTTATTGAATGAGAATCTTTTGACCCAATATTGGCTTTTGGTGATGGACTTGGATATTATAAAGAAGCGGAGGAGGAGATGTATGGAGGATAATCCAAGTATTAGATAGGGCAATCTGACTTTGGCTAGTGCACTGGATATAAGGGATAAGTTGATGAAGGGGAAGGCTTGGGAGAGTAGAGGGGATTCTGATAGTATATAGGATAAGATTGCCAGTTGCATCAGGGCGGCAACTAGAGAGGTGTTGGGTGACTCGAAAGGCCTCTCAAACAAATGCCAAGGGGATTGGTGGTGGGACGAAGAGGTGAAGAAAAAGGTGGAGGCTAAGAAGAAAGCATATGCAAAGTTGGCTAAGAGTAAGGATGAAGACGATAAACGAAAAAATTAAGAGTATAATATTGCTAGGAGAAAGGTGAAGTTAGCTGTCCCGATGACTAAGGATGCTGCTTTCGAGAGTTTATACACAATGTTAGATAGTAAAGGTGAGGAAGAAAGGCTCTGGACATTGATCAAGTGAAGTGAATTAAGGATGTGGGCGATAAAGATTTGGTGGAGAAGGGTCGTATTAGAAAGAGATGATAGTCTTACTTCCATGATCTCCTGAATAAAAGAAGGGATACTAGCATTGCGTTGAGGGATTTGGAGCATTCCAAAAGGTTTTGCGATTATGGTTATTGTAGGCACATTAAGGTTAATAAGGTTAATGGGGCTATTCATTGGATGTGTAGAGGTAGAGCGATGGGGCCAGATGAGATTCCCATAGATTTTTGAAGTGCACAAAAGAGGAAGGAATGGAGTGGTTGACTCAGTTGTTTAACATAATTTTCAAGATGGTAAGGATGCCTGAAGCTTGTAGGTGGAGTAGATGATTCTGTTGTATAAGAAGAAGGGTGGCATTAAGGATTGCAATAATTATAGGGGTATTAAGCTATGGAGTCACCCTATGAAGGTTTGGGAGAGGGTGATAGAGTTGAGGTTGTAGAGGAACGTTACTATTTCTGAAAATCAGTTTGTATTTATGTCAATACGCTCGACTAATAAATCCATCCATCTCTCTAGGAGACTGATGGAGTAGTATAGGGAAAGAATGAAGGATTTGCACATAGTGTCTATTGACTTAGAGAAAACTGATGATAGAGTTCCTAGGGAGGTTCTTTGGAGGTTTTTGGAGGATAAAGGTGTACCTATGTTGTACGTTAGGGCGACTAAGGATATGTATAATGGATTGAAGACTCGGGTTAGGACTAGGGGAGGGTACTCAGAGCACTTTGCTATCTTGATGGGGTTACACCAAGTATTGACGCTTAGTTCATTTCTTTTTCCCTTGGTGATGGATGTTTTGACATGGCAAATTCAAGGTGAGGTGCCTTACTGTTTGTTTATTTTGAATGATAGGTCTTGATTGATGAGGCATGTAGTGGAGAAAATACTAAATTAGAGGTTTGGAGGCAAACCCTTGAGTCTAATGGATTTAGGTTGAGTAGGTCCAAGACGATATATATGGAGTATAAGTATAGTGAGGTGTAGCATGAGTCCAATATGGTTGTTAAGCTTGATGCTCATTCTATCAATAAGAGATATAGTTTCAAGTATATAGGTTCTATGATTTAGGAGAATGGAGAGATTGACGAAGATGTCACTTATAGATTAGGGTAGGGTGGATGAAATAGAAGCTCGCCTCCAAAATCTTGTGTGTCAAAAAGGTACCTCCTAAACTTAATTGAAAATTTTACAAAGTGGTAGTTACAATGATTTTATTGTATGGGACGGAGTGCTGGCCTATTAATAAGGCCCACATCCAGAAGATGAAGGTAGCGGAGATAAGAATACTTCAGTGGATGTTTGGGTGTACTAGAAAAGATAGTATTAGAAATGAGGTTATTCAAGATAAGGTAGGAGTGACTTCAGTGAAAGCCAAGATTAGGGAAACAAGGTTGAGATTGTTTGGTCATATGATGAGAAGGGGCACAGATTCCCAGCAGTAGGTGTGGGGATGGTTTCAAGCGAGGTAGAGGCAGACCGAAGAAATATTGGAGAAAGGTGATTAGACATGACATGGAGCAACTCCAACCTATCGAGGAGATGAACCTAGATAGGAAGTTATGGAGGAGGCACATTAGAGTAGAAGGTTAGTATGAGTTTAGGATGTTGTATTACTTGGTGTATCTTGTTTATGGTATTATTGGATATGTTGATTTCTATTGTATTTTGTTCTTCTACAATTCGTTGTCGAGATTGTTTTATTTTGACCCGGGGGTCTTTCAGAAACAACCTATCTATCTCACATCTAAGGTAGTGGTATGGGCTACATACACTTACCCCCAATAACAATTGTTGTTGTTATTGTACTAATGCTCAACATCCTTAAAGAATCTATGCCTCACTAGATTTAAGCAGTGGCAGAGCCAGAATTTTCAGCAAAAGGGTTCAAAATCGAAAAATGCTGGCACACGAATTAACCGCAGGGGGTTCAACATCAATTATATATATACAAAAAATAATTTTCACCATATAAAAATAGTATAATTTTTTGCCAAAGGGGGTTCAGCCATAATGCGGCTCCGCCACTGGATGCAAGTTTAATAAATAACAAAAATTAATGACCTTTCAATTGGGTAGACAATCCATAAAATTAAATGAGTAAAAATTGGGCGGAATTATCAATTTATGGGCCATTTATTAGTAAAATTTAACCACCCATACACTTAAATAATTTTCTTTTAAAGAATATAGAGGTAAAAACTAAAATAATTAGCTTAATATAATGCTACCTAGTAGTAGTTCTATTGAAAAGGGCAAGAATGTATTGCACAAAAATGTAGTGACGATTTCAACTTTGTGGGTTTTGAATTTAAAAATAATGAGTTTAGTTGCCAATAATTGGTACTACATGTAATACTTGCACATATTTAGTGAATTTCTAAGTTCAAATAAACTCTTTGTACAATACCTAGATCATGCGTCTCCGATTAAAGACTTAATGCATAACACAAAAGAGGACAATTCATATTATATCTGATTTAAGTAGATGCATGGTATCCATTATATCATTAAAATATACTTCAAGATCTAACAAAGATCAGATCTAATATGATAGAACAAAAATAAAACTTTAACCAAATAAAAATGCACAGAAATCCATTATTCGATTTTACTCAAACAGCAAAACATACTTTGCAATATCCTTTCACCTAATAAATCGTGGTGGAGTCAACAATAGATTCAGCAAATCATACACCTTAAGCTAGCATTGACATGAGAGTGAGGTGAGTTTTAAGATACATAAGAGGTTGGGTTTTTTTTGTTCTAAGGAAATAGAATTATGTTGTTGAGAAGAGGACAGAGAGGAATTTGATGTTACAAATTTGATGACTTTAAGGGAGGTGCTCAGTCACTTGACGTGTTTCTGACCCAAAGGAAATGGAACATGAAAGAAGAATTGGTGAGCATGGTCTATCAGTGGAGTGTACTATCATACCTTTATTTTATTATTTTTTAAAAAAGAACCTAAAAAGGAAAGAGACAAAAATCTTAATACTTGAAATATAACGCCTTGACTGTAACATTTAAAGTATAACACCTAAAATATAATGCCTATATATATACTCTTCACATATATTGTGAAGAGTTGACTAATCGAATTTTTGTAATGCATTTTAGATTCTACTTTCTCTCACTCTATATCGAATTCAACTTGAAGCAATGAAAAGCAAAGAATACTAAGTTTTGTTTTATATATAAAACAAAAAAACATAGTTTGCAATTTCTATTAGAAAAGCAAATAATACTAAGTTTTGATTTATATCTAAAACAAAAAACTTAGTTTGCAATTTCTATTAGTGATAGCAGATATATATAAAACAAAACTTAATATTTTTTGTTTTTCATTTCATCAAGTTGAATTCGGTATAGGGTGAGAGAAAGTAGAATCCATAATGGATTACAAAAATTTGATTAGTTAACTCTTCATAATATATGTGAAGAGTATATATATAGGCGTTACATTTTAGGTGTTATGCTCTAAGCGTTACAGTCTAGGGATTATGTTCTAGGTATTAAGATTTTGTCTCTTTCTTTTAAGGTTCTTATTTTTTTTTTTAAAAAATAAAGGCATGAAAGTACACTCCACTCCATAGATAGTGCACACAAGTTCTTTCATTTTTCATCCCTTCTGGGTCAGAAACGCATCAAGTGACTACGCACCTCCCCTAAAATGACCAAATTTGTAACATAAAATTCCTCCCCGCCCTCTTATCAACAACATAATTCAATTTCCTTAGAGTAAAAAAATTTAGTCTCATCTTTTTCGTAAAACTCAGCTCAATCTCATGTCAATCCTAGCTTAAGGTGTATGATTTGATGAATCTGTTGCTGACTTCACCACGATCGATTAGGTGAAATTTTGACACCCTGAAATTTCATCCCAAGATGCCATACGGTGCTTAGGGCTACACGTAGCCCCAAGATAACCCTCGCAGCCAGACACTACCTTAAGAAATTCAATTCAACAATAGTAATGCACAACAAATACGTATACCTCATCGGGTTCATGACAAATACTGGAGAATACTAGACTGTCTAATCAAAATATATTGAATGTCTAGACATACCAACCCTCTAGTCTGACAAAGCCTCTATACATCAAAATCAAGAAGCTATTGGGACAAACCCCCAACTGACTCAAACAGTACTGAAAGCCATAAAAATAGAACGATATCACCAAAAATATAGCTACGGTCCTCGAACTATAAGGACTCACCATTGAGGGAACATAGTTGAGTCACTCGAATATCGCTAATGCGGCTGTGGCTGAGTACCTGAACCTGCATTACAAGAAAATGTAGTCCATAGGAAAATATGTGGGTCAGCACTTTGGAATGTACTAAGTATGTGGGGGTGCATGCAATAATGCAAATATCATCATCAATTTCAAAAAAATATGCATATGTACCATGATAGCTCACTTGGCTTGAGTTATATTGAAACATACTTTTCATGATCTCATAGTAAATAAATCATATGATAAAAACCTCATAAATCATCATAAACAACTGAATTCTTCAACTCAAGACTCGGAGTGACTTGATAATTCAAGAAACTCAACTCTTATGGATATGGGAGGTTCTTATAACCGAGATAAACAATGTACACTACATGGATTCCAACATTTTTCCATCCTAATGAGTGAATCCCACATTGGTGGGGGCGTCATACTCTTCCCAGGGAGTATAACCTAAACTTAGTGATCACAATCTCATACTCAGCCTGTGGCCCACAATTATCAATATCAATCCTACAGTGGCACATAGTTTAGGGAAAATACCACATTTGCTGCTCAGTGCTAAATACTATTCCCAGAAACAAGCTTAGAATGCGTTAGGAATCCACCACAAATATCACAAGGGTCTATCATGAAGACCAAATCAAATCTCTTTCTCATTTATCAAATCATAATCAATTTGTTGATTTCTAACTCCAGTCAAATCAAATTAATCTTTCTCAATATCAAAATGTATTAATTCATTAAATCATGACAACATCAATAACTTTGAGGAAATATCAAGACTCATTGTAACAACTCAATCTCATGAATCAATATACTCAATAATCCAGTTTGTCATAAGGAAGCTTAAAGCTTGACACATATCTTGAAAACACGTGAAATATCAACTCATGGTAGAAATATGAAATTCACAATATTAAATATCAAGTCATAACTTGGGAATAGCAAAATAATCATGTAGAACAAATCTTGAACAATTTATATTCTCATAATCTCATGATGAAGTAATTTAGGTATAAACCCACTTGGAAAATCATATAAATCCATGATAGAAATCAAAGCTTTGGGCACAAGAATGAAAGAATTGCTCTTGTTCAAAACTCCACATACCTTAATCTTTGAAATTGGATGAATTCTAGTGCTTGAGACTCTATACGTACTTATAATAAATTATTCTCGAAGCCCACAGTATGAGAAACTTGATTCTTGAAGAAATGTTGAAGATTTATGGATGATTTTTGGAAGATTAATGTCCTTAAATAAAAAACCTAGACATATTTCTTAAGAGAATTGGAAGAGAGAATGAAGACATTAGGATTTAGATAGGAATTCTCATATATATATAGGGGCCTCCAAAAGATGGAAAAGACCAAAATACCCATGTAAAAATATCCTTTAGTTGCTGAAAATATAGATAACGACATTCGTGACAAGTCGTCAGACTTGTGACAAGTCATCATTTCCGACATTGGTGATAAGACGTTATACTTGTGACAACTTATCATAAAATATCTTCACTAAGGGTGGAAATATGCTTAAGGCTGATGACATTGGTGATAAGTCGTCACACTTATGATAGCTTATCAGAAAATGTCGTCACTCAGTTTTCCAGCCTGACATGCTGGAGTAAAATGGGCATAACTCTTGGATTCGATACCGGATTTTAGTGAAATTGGTATAGTTGGAAATTTAATTCAATTATGTATCTTTTGGTAGGTCATGAGCTCAATAATTCATAGTATAACGAGAGATATGCTCATTTGAATTTGAATATGACAATATCCTTCCCAAGTATTCAATCGATAAGGAATGTTTTGATTCACCTAATCGCTACGACATCTTTGAGGCCTTAATACACATCACCCTTGATCAGAAAATAACCAAAGCACTATAATTTACTTCTCATGAGCCTGATTCATGGTTGCACTATTGGTTAGAGTGTCGGGGTATTATAGAAATGTTTTTGCAAAGTATATTTTCCTTTTTAGTGTAATTGAGTATTGGATTTCTATGCATTTTTGTTTGATAAAGTTCTATTTTTGTTCAATCAAATTAGATCTAATTTTTTTGAGTCCTTGAAGAATATATATAATGATACGAGGGACACCATGCATCTTCTTAAGTAAGATATGATATGAATTGTGATCTTTTTTGTCTTGCATTAAGTCTTTAATAAGAGATTCATGATCTAGGTGTTGTACAAAGAGTCTATTTGAATTTAGCAATTCACAAAAAATGTGCAAATATTAAATGTAGTATCCAATTATTGACAACTGAAGTCATTATTTTAAAATTCAAAATCCGTAAAGTTGAATTCACGAGTCCATTTTAGTACGAGTTTTTCGTGCTCTTTTCGTTATAAATAAAATTAAGATTTATTTTTATTTACATAAAAAAATCAAGATATGTGTGTATTTATTGGTGTGTGAGCAAGTAAATTATGTGCATTGAAAATTGACATTAGATTCTTAACTAGCTTCAAAGTAATAAAAAAAATTCATTTTGTAAGTACATATTATCACAAGACTTAAAAGTGAACTTAACGGAGGTGCAAAAAGCTGCAGCACTGGAGTGAAATTGAGGGTTTGGTCAATCCGTATTTCTATATATTGTTTTGATCATGAGCAGCTAACTGCAAGGAACCAGGTCCCTTGATGTGAATGGTACAACAAAGATGGCATGCGTGTCTGCAAAAGTTGTCTTCTTGTGTAACAAACTTGCAGGTGTTGCTCGTACTAAATGGGACACCTGTACCAATCTTTTTTCGGTCCTAATCATCACTCATCTATAAAAAAAATGCTTCTTTATCAAATGGTTTTTGCAATTACAAAGAGTAAAGAGAGGCAACAAAACCTCAATTTTTTAGCACTGCTCAAGTTCTTAGCAGATTATGTGTGATTAAATAGGAATTGTTCTTGCGTGAGATCTGATTTGTAATTGAATTACTCATGCTATAAGAGTAGTGTTTTTCTTTGATGAGGGAAGTGCTTAGGTAGAGTTGTCTTAATCTTGATACTGATTAGAGTTAATCAGTGTAGAGGTTCCTTGACAGAGTTGTCAAGATGAGCTTGTAATAAATTTATTACATGCGAAAGGAACCTAGAATCGAAGGCTGTAATCAAGATTTTGATCATTGTGGATTTTGAAGTACTTGTGAGGGAAAGCCATAGTTTTTTTCTTCCCTGAACAAAGGTGGTTTTTATATTAAAATTTTGTGTTTTTACTCTTCCTGCACTATCCTTTGATTCCTGGTTATTTTACTAGTTTTTGTTTGTGATTGACTTTAAGGGACCTGGCCCTCAATGTGTGGTGCAACCCCCAGGTTTTCAACAATTGGTATTTGAGCTAGAGCACTCTAAAAGGTTCATACCTAGAGTGATTTTGTTATCACGGTTGCTCCACCTAATTAGGAAGAAGGGAAATCTACCACAAGGCCACCTAGATTTAATGAGCAGTACTATGGGTGGTCGAAAACCAGGATGTTTGAGTTTATTAAGGCTGAAGATAGTGAGCTGATGGACATACTTCTTGATGATCCTCATGTTCCTGTTTGAGAAGTCAAAGAAGGAGTAGTTACAAGAATGGTTGTCATAAGCAGGAAAGAGTTCAATGATCAAGATAAAAAGAGGATTGAAAAAAATTACAAAGTCAAGAAGCCGTTGGGTTTTGGTATAGGGCATGATCAATACAAAAAAATTTCTGCTTGTGAAAGTTCTACGGAGATATGACATTTTTTGAGGACAGCTCATGAAGGTACTTGTGATGTGAAAGATTCAAAAGTAGACATGCTCACTACTTAGTATGAGACCTTCACTACCAAAAAAGGAGAAACAATCCAAGAGATGCATACAAGATTAACTTCTATCACAAATGAGCTTCACTGCCCAAGAAAAGTGATTCCTTTATACAAAGAAGAGAGAAAAATTCTTGGTGTTCCTCCTAAGTCCTGGAAAAGTAAGGTAGATGCCATAGCTGAAGCAAAGAACGTGAAGACCATCACTGTGGATGAATTGATTGAAAATTTTAAGACCTATGAGCTTAAAAAGCAGCAAATAATGGAGAAGAAGGAAGTAAAAAGCAGTAATTAGACACATGATTCTAATGCTGAAGACATTGAATTTGCCTATCTGGAAAGCAAGATTATTAGAGACATGAAGAAGAGTGCTCAGTTTCAAAGAAGGGGAAGCAGTAGCAAGAAGAGAAGTAATGTTGAGGTGTGTCACAAATGTGGAAGTCCTGAGAATTTCATTAAGGATTTTCCAATACACACAATGGACTATAAGGATTACCTTAAAGCTGCAGGTGACAAGGGAAAGTTAAGGGACCAGGTACCTAAAAAATCAAGAAGAAAGGGTGCAACTGGTTATGCAGTAAAGCAAGCTTTAAGAGGATGGGGAGACTATTCCAGTGATTCAAGTGATTCAGGTGAAGATGAGAAGATAGGAAATGTTTCTATGATCGTAGTGAAAGATAGTCTAGTTATCTGTGATTCCTTATTACATTCATGGCAGACACAGAGGATGAAAAAAAGGTAAAACTATCTGATATTAAGGAGAATCTCGATAATTACAAGGGTAGGAAAATAAAAAGGCTGGCAAGTGTGTTGATAGACTTTTTATGTGAACTAACTACTAAGATAAAATCTAAAAATCCAAGTTTGATAAGTAATCTATAGAAAATAAATGATGTAGATGGAAAAAGGAAGAAAGTAGCTTTAAGGCTTCAAGTTAATCTAAATTCTCACTCTCAACACTTCAACGTGAAAATGTCTCACTTTGTAAGAGATGATTACAAGGGACCTGGGTTCAAAGGAATTCATCCTAAAAGAAGAAACTTGATACAGTATGAGTGAAGAAAAAATCTAGAGCTTGGCCCTCAAACCTGTTCTAAAAGAGCAAATGGAGACTGAGCTTGATCAAAATGCCCTGACCTAACATCTGAGTCAGTGTCACTCCTCAAAATAGGCTATGTAAAGGAGTTAGGTATCAATGATAAAGTAAGTTCATATTAATCTAACTCTATACCATACCTTTGCAGGTATACACCCATGGGGTCAGCTTCGGGAAAAAATAGTTGAATCAATCACAAGCTTAAAATTTACTCAAGAAAGAGAGGGACCTGGTCCTATCACTCAGGTGAGTACCAAAATAATGTGCCTTAATTTTTTTATAAAATTTCTAATTTAAAAGGGCCACTTTTCCAATCCATATGAACAAAATCTGTCAATTTGGTTTAAATATGAAAAGTTACAACAGTTGTCATCAGATGCATCATTTTAAGAAGGTATCTCTTATATGTCAAACAATCATCTTTTAAATTATAAATTCAATTCCACTTAATTCATTCTCTTCTCAATTAACTCAAAATTGGTCCCTCCTTTTTTCATCTTAAAAAATCTCAAAATGTCTGAAATTTCCTCTTCTTCAAGCCTCATGAAAGATACCCTCTGATCTTTATCAAGAGCCACAAAGAGTGTCACTTGTCAGTCCTTCCCATGAGATTCTTGAGACCATAAGTGAAAGTGTTCCAGCTAAAACTCTAAGCCCCAGTGAATGTTCTGTCCAAATAGATAACCTAAACAAAGGTTATGGATCTCCAATAAAGCAAAGGATTCTACAATCTGGAGGACCTCATTCCTCAGAAAAATCAAAGTCCTGCAATACCCCTCAAATCCAGGTTCCCTCTGAGGAATTGAAAGGTACTGAAATTTTAGATAATTTACAAGGACCTGGTTCTCCTACCTTTTTTGAGTCAAACTCTATATTTGCTAATCTGATTGATGAAAAGATTCTTGTAAAGAAATCTGGTTCTCTCATTAGCATAAATTTGGTAGTTGAAAATTTAAATTTACTTGGAAATGATCCCAAGGAAGTTTCTGCTAGTGGGGAAGATCAATAACAGGAGAAAAAGAAGAGTTTAAAGAGGATAGAGAGATTGTATTATCCCCAAATTAGAAAAATAAAAAGGATAATGATGAACAATATCTTATTTGGAAAATGAAGAAACTTAAGGACAGTAAAGGAAAAGAGAAAATGATTGACACTGGTGTACAAGGCACTAGATCTTATTCCACTAGGGGATCTGAACAAAAATTACTAGTAGATACCATGAAGGAAAGTAAGTCCCCTACCACCAAAAGAAGAAGACTCAAAAAAGTTGTCACAGTTAAGGAGGTAAATGTTGAAGTAGTGGGGGTTGGGTAAGATTAGGATACTGACACAAATATTGTAATTGTAAGTAAGAAGAAAATACAAGAAGTTCATGTTGCTGAGAGGACCAGGTCCTCTGGTCCAAAGTCTAGTAGTCCTTCTACAAGTAAAAAGAAGCATGTTGCTATCAAAATAAAGAAAGTCTCTAGGGACCTGGTACCACTGATAAACTTACACCAGAAAATGAAAAACTCAAGGAAAAAATTGCAGAGTTGACTGGTGAAATCCAAGGACTAATGTTAAAGTAAGAACTCTCACCAGACAATTACTGGATGCTCATTCTGCTGGGGCTGCTGGAATGGACATGTTGCTAAAATCTCTCTCCCTTAAAGCCCCTTCTCCTGAATCCTAGTGTGTCAACTTCCTGAGTCAGTTTCTATTGTGGCATTTGCAAACAATACTTTTTATAATTTTTTATGGTATATTGTTATGGTATTTATCCTAATTAGTGAATGTTAAAGACAATTATTTTTGCTTTATTTTAAAGATATTCTTCATGTTAGTGTCTC
>NW_025887929.1:0-6431 GCF_002878395.1 Capsicum annuum
TACTTGATTGGCCCACTAATCAACTTGAAAGCTGGCTAACTGATTCGACTAACTAATCACCTAATCCACTAGCTAACAAATCAATGGAACAGTACCAACTAACTGATTAGTAGTTATTTCATAATGTATTCTCATGAGTTTTAACACTCCCTCTCAAGCTGCAGGGTGCAAAATCTTGAGCACACCAAGCTTGCTATGGAGGTATGAATGTTGATCATGACTGAGACCCTTAGTAAGGATGTCTGCAACTTGTTGACCTGTCTGCACATACATGGGCTGAACCAACCCCTCTTTGATCTTGTCTCTAATAAAATGACAATCTACTTCAATGTGTTTGGTTTTCTCATGAAATATGGGGTTAGCAGCTAGTTGGATGGCTGACTTATGATCACTAAAGATGACAATAGGCTTAGTGATAGACACCCTCAGTTCTGAGAACAGACCTTCCAACCATGTCACTTCTGCTAATGCTGAGGCCATGCTCCTATATTCTGCCTCAGCTGAGCTTCTAGAGACAGTGTGCTGCTTTTTAGACTTCCAAGATATCAATGAACTACCAAACTACACCACATAACCTGTAACAGACCTCCTAGTGTTTGGACATGCAGCCTAATCTGAGTCACACCAAAAAACCAATTCTGCAGTAGGTTGTGTCTTAAGCCATATACTTTGTCCTACAGTTCCTTTCAAATATCTTATCACTCTGTTTGCAGCTTCCAAGTGGGATTTCTTTGGTTGTTGGATGAATTCACTTAGTGTCTGCACTGCATAACTGATGTCAGGACTTGTTATTGTAGCATACATCAGTTTTCCAACAAGCCTTTGATATGATGTTGTATCTCTTTGAATGGCATCTCCTTTCACACCTGCTGCTTTATCTACTTCAACTGAAGTTATTTTAGCATTAGTCTCTAGTGGGGTGGTGGCTGGTTTGGCACCATCAAGACCTGTTTCGAATATGAGCTCCAAGACATATTTTCTATGATTCAGAATCACTTCACTGGCAGATCTTAACACTTTAATACCTAGGAAATACTTAAGTTCACCTAGATCTTTGAGCTTGAATTGCTTGTGCAAAGTACCTTTTACTGCATTGATCATGTCTGTATTGTCACTAGTTATCAGAAGATCATCTATATAGACTAAAATCACCACTATTCCTTCTGACTTCTTCAGGGTAAATAATGAATAATCATAGATGCTTTAGGTAAAACCTGCACTGAGCAATGCTGCAGTCAGCTTGATATTCCATTGCCTTGATGCCTGCTTAAGTCCATTTATAGACTTAATTAGTCTGAAAACTTTGTGTTGCCTTCCCTCCTTGAAACCATTTGGCATTTCCATATACACCTCCTCATCTAGGTCACCTTGTAGGAAAGCATTGTATACATCCATCTGGTATATGCACCACCCTTTTGATACTACTAAGGCAATGACACTCCTTACTGTAACCATTTTGGCTACTGGAAAAAATGTATCATGGTAGTCTAGCTCTTCCAGTTGACTATAAGCTTTGGCTACCAACCTTTCCTTAAACCTCTCTATTTCCTCATTGGCCTTATACTTGATTTTGTACACCCATTTTGATCCAATGATGTTCTTTTCTGAGGGCATATCAACCACTTCCCATGTATGGTTTTCTTCAAGAGCTTTAACCTCCTACTTCATGGATTCAATCCACCTCTTATCTCTGCTAGCTTTATTATAAGATTGTGGTTCAACTTCTGCGGACAAGCTGCACACAAAATCTTGATATTTTGAACTAGTATTAGCATAAGACAGGTAATTTGCAAGTTGGTATCCATTTCCTCTCCTCTTCCCTGGTGAAGCATAATCCATTAGCCATACAGGTTGTTTGGTAGCTCTGAATTATCTTCTTAGTTCAACTTCTGTGGGTACTGAGAGTGACTCTTCTACATTCTGTAAATTATGAGTGTATTCTTCTTAAATGCCATTAGGATCATGTATTGATGTATCTTCAGTTTGTGACTCGTGTAAAGGCTCACTAGGACCTGTGTGACGGTCTGCATCTTCTTCTACTTCTGCATCATCATGTGTGGGAGATCTTAGTGTAAGAAATTCTACAGAAGATTCTGAACTTGGCTCCTCTATAAAAGGAAATGAATCTTCCTTGAACACTACATCTCTGGTAACAAAAAACTTATTAGTACACCAGTCTAATAGTATATAACCTTTCTGAGTTGCAGAATAGCCCATCAATACTGCAATCTTGGCCCTTTCTACAAGCTTATCACCTCTTGGCAATATTAAGGCATAAAATTTACATCCAATCACTCTTAGATGTGTCAAGGATGGAACCTTGCAAAACAACATCTCATAAGGACTTTTACCTTCTATGGATGAAGATGGTAGTATGTTAATGAGATATACAGCAGCTTTAATATTTAACCCCCAAAATCTAATAGGCATCTGTGACTGGAACCTGATTGCTCTTGCAATATTTAGTATCTATCTATGCTTTCTCTTAACCACACTATTTTGTTGTGGTGTGTATGGATATCTACTTTGATTTATGATTCCTAAGGATTGAAACAACTCTTTGCATTTAGAGTTAATGAACTCTGTCCTATTATCTGACCTCAGTAGCTTTATCTGAACACCAAACTGATTCTAAATCATAGTGAAGAAGTTCTTTATGGCTACAATGCAATCAGACTTTAGTTATAATAGATGTAACCATGTATAACTACTATGATCATCAACAACAGTTAAGAAATAGTATTTCTTGTCAAAAGTAGGTGTCTTATAGGGACCCCAGAGGTCCATATGTACAACATCAAAACATCTTGTAGCTTTGGAAGTAATGATAGGAAAAACTAGCCTAGTTGGTTTTGCTAATGGACAAACATGACACTTATTTAGAATATCTACATCACTACTGTGCCTTATGATATTGAGAATCTTTAATGCTTGAGAAGAAGGATGTCCCAGCCTTTTATGCCATAGACTACACCCATGCATCTGCACTTCTACTTCTACTCCTGCAA
Organism: Capsicum annuum; assembly: GCF_002878395.1. Lineage (NCBI taxonomy): Eukaryota > Viridiplantae > Streptophyta > Magnoliopsida > Solanales > Solanaceae > Capsicum > Capsicum annuum. The sequence goes on from NW_025887929.1 coordinate 3,009, forward strand.
CCTATATTTGATGATTCTTATTGTTAAGAGTTACATTTACTTCACACACATTCTTCAGGATGTATAGTCCTTCTTTCTCCTTACCAATCCCCTTCACCTTGCCACTATGAAGGTCCTGAAACACACAGAAGTCAGGGTAAAATGAAACAAAGCAAGAAAGATGCTTAGTCATTTTAGATACTAAGAACAAGTTCAGTTTGAAATCTGGAACATACAGTACATCCCCCACAACTTCATCCTTCAGCACCTGTGTTTCTCCTATATGTGTTATTTCAACCTTGGCTCCAGTAGGCAGATTAACTTTGTCACATATGGTATTATCCACTTTGTGACAGTATGAGAAAATAACTTTATGTACTGCTACATGGTGTGTGGCTCCTGAATCTACTATCCAATCATGTGAAATAATATGACTAGAGAAATAACTAACATTACCTGTCATGTTGTTCTGTTCAGAGTTATGTGTTTCCTTGTTAATCAGTGCTATAATCTGATTGTATTCTTCCTCTGATAATCCTTCCCCCTTGGCCAAAGTAGCATTGTTAATGTCTTTACCCCCTACCTACTGGATTGCTTATCCAAGCATGAGTTCTCTGCTTAAGGACCAGAGATGTTATGAGTTAATGACTGACTGTTGTTGTAACCAGCAATTGAATGTCCATATCCATGACCAGCTCTGCCTTGGCCATTATGAAATGGTTGATTTGGTATTCCCCTTTTCTTGTTCCTCCAATCACTTGGATATCCATGGAACTTGTAGCAGTTTTCCCTTGTATGCCCAGTAAAATTGTAGTAATCACACCTTTTACCTTTATAGCCTTGTCCTCCAAAACTTATTGATGCTTGATTCCTACTTCCATTCCAACCTCTGCATTTTTTCTGTGTAATTGCATAGCAATAGGTTCAGTCTTATCACCAATAGTTGTAGCACAAGCAAGCTATTGAATTTCATCCTCACTGATCATTGCATATGCTTGATTAAGTGCAGGTGTTATTCCTTTCATCAATATTTGTCTTTTTGCCTATCATATGCATCATTTAACCCACTCAAGAACTGTATTAGCCTTAACTGATACAAATATTCTGCATACTCCTTCGACTTAGGACAATTACATGATGGAGTTGGTATGACTGCATCATGTTTACTCCATAAGTTCTTCAGTTTAGTAAAGTAAGTTGAAACTGAATCAGTACCTTGGTGAAGATTATTGATTTCCCTGTGTAATTGGTATAGTCTCATGTGATTTACCTTGTCAAATCTCTCCTTAAGATCCACCCATACTTCATGAGCATTTGTTGCATATACAATACCACTGAATAATTCTGCACTTACTGAACTCATTAGCCATGGGAGTACTACTGCATTACATGTCTCCCATTGATCATGTAACTCCTCTCTATATATTTCCTTGCTACAAGTACCAGTTACAAATCTATATTTCCTCTTTCCCAATAGGGCAATCTTCATAGATCTACACCAAATTCCATAGTTCTCTGAACCAGTTAATTTGATGGGAATCAGTGCAGCTCCTGCTATATCTGATGCTCCCAGAAACAGAGGATCACTAGAATCAATTTTAGGTGCCATAACCAATTTATAGATTACAACTAATCTTGGATCAAAAACAACACAGTAAACTCGAAATCTATGTCCTGCAACTATAGATCTATGGCTCACAAATAGAGATCTAAGTTCTTCTGACCTCACTAACACACAAACAAAAACTCAGGCAAAACTTACTGTATTGCAGATACATTTATACTCGATAGCTTGTTTCTTGAGTCCCATAATCGCGGGCTCTGATACCATGTTAAAACACCTCTTAGCATTCGTACATTGCTGCCATTACAGCTGAGCTTGAGCTCAACAAAGGGATAAGAGAAGGGAACAAGTTACTGGGAATACAGTTTTAGAGTAAAAGTTAGTCAATACAATGTATGATCACCTCCTATTTATTGACTCACATGATCAACACATGGTCTTCTAGAAGTTTCCTAACAACCTCCTTACTACTTGATTGGGCCACTAATCAACTTGACAGCTAGCTAACTGATTCGACTAACTAATCACCTAATACACTAGCTAACAAATCAATGGAACAGTACCAACTAACTGATTAGTAGTTATTTACATAATGTATTCTCATGAGTTTTAACAAAACTAAAGTACCAAAACTGCTCAAAAATATATTTAAGGAGCCATTTTGAACTACCCTCAAATATAAGGGATATTCTTGTTATTTTTTCTCACATTTTAAGTACGGTTTTAACCAAATTTGTCAAAGTTATTTTGTGAAAGAATATGGAGCAAAGCTAAATAACTTTTGTGTACAACTTGACTTGTGGAATTGAGAAAGAGTGTGACCCTGATGAATACTATATACTTACATGAATCAGAGATACGAACATCCACGGGGTTGTTTCCGAGGTCTTCTTTTTCTTGTTGAATTCGTCCTGCAGATTCCCCAAGTTCGGGAAGACAACTTGTTAACTCAATCAGTTGTAGTGTGTGGATTTCTGCAAACTCAATGGGTATCTCTTTCAAATTATGGCAGTTTTTAAGCACAAGGCGCTCAAGGACAGGAAAATTGTCATTTGTGGCTTTCCAGTACTTGAGAAAACTATATTCAATTAACAAAAGCTTCAATCGAGTAAATGCCCTGACATTTGGATACCATTTTTTTCCAACACAAGTACCATCCATCAGCTTCAGCACCTCGAGGTTAGGCAATTCAGCTATGATGTCCAAGTACAACCAACTTAGCAACGTTCTTTCCAACTTCAGCTTCTTGAGCGTTGCTGGAAAAGCTTTTGCACTTGCTGGAAAAAATCCACTAAAATAATATTTAAGACTCAATGTTTCAAGTTGCTGCAGATGGACAAGACTGTTGCGAAGCCCATCAGAGTCAATCCCATATGCACAGATTCCTAATTCTTTGACATTCTGAATCCCCATAATAACCTCCTTCGTGCAACAACGTGGAGACAAGTAAGAAATAGTTTGTATGTTTGAAATATTCAAAGGCCTTCCTTTGTCAACAGATCCACTCGGGCAATCTGGCAAATAAAATATGGGCAGTTTGAGATGCTTAATTGCATTAGTCCCCAAATTTCCTCAGGAAAAGTTATTTTAACTGGTCCATCAAATCTGGGCACTTGAACAATGAATGTCTGCAGATTCCATAACCTACAAATTTCTGGAGGTATGTCTAAATTCTCACGGCAGAGCAATGATAGGAACCTCAACCAGATGAGGCTTAGTATCTGTAGAGGGAAATTATCAATCTCTCTGTGTCTCAACTCCAAGACTTTGAGTAATTTGAAATGAATAAGCTTTGATTGGAGAATAAACAATGACTCCATAAGTTGAAAAGAGAAAATAGAACGGGTTCGTTTCAAAAGATCGTTGTTGTCATGATCTCT
>NW_025887929.1:9431-19213 GCF_002878395.1 Capsicum annuum
GTGCCAAGCACATATGCCATAGCCTGGTTGCTTCTGCCTCTTTGTCAGCACTGGATGTTATTGTTGCTGTCCCAATAATTGTACTGCCATGATAATGGTACAAATTATTGTTCTTTCGATTAGCCTTTATTACCACTAGTGCACCGAAGTATATCTTCATCAATCCATTTCCTGTAACAATTTTGAGCATTTTTGAATCAAGGGTTCCCACATAAATGAGATTCTTCTTCAAATCCGATACATATCAAACATCTGTTAATGTTCTGATCACTCCATCATGGTTCCTCAAACGTATTGAACCAATTCCATATGCGGTAACAGGACTATTGTCTGCTGTGTGGATAACTCCAAATTCTCCTTCTTCAAAATCAACGAACCAGTCCCGATTGGGACACATATGATGGCTATAAGCCGAGTCAATCAGCCATACATCTGATGGTTTTGATGACTTTGCTGTAACCAATGAGAAATCTGAGTCGTCATAATCAGCTATATTTGAATCCATTACCGCCTTCCCTTTGTTAGGTTTGGTCTTATTCTTCAATTTTGGACAGTCCTTCTTCCAGTGCCCTTTTTCTCGACAAAAGACACATTCATCTTTGCTAGGTCTGGACTTTGACTTGGATCTTTCCTTCTTTGTTCTCGTTTGATCTTGAGAATGTCCTCTCGTTACTAGTGCTTCTTCTTCTTCGCTCTTCTGTTTCTCTTTCTTTTTTTGTTCATAGCTGTTCAAAGCTGAACAAAATTCTTTCAGAGAAACTTCTTCCCTCCCATGAAGTAGAGTAGTTTCAAGATGCTCATACTCATAGGGAAGTGACCCCAACAACATCAACGCTAGATCACCATCAATAAAAGTTACATCCATATTTTGCAAATCTGTAACTAATTTATTGAAATTGGCGATATGATCATTTATTGTGGTACCAGGAACATAGGTGAAGTGAAATATTTTTTTCTTCAGAAAAAGTTTATTCTGAATATTTTTCTTCAAAAATTTATCCTCCAATGCCCTCCACAATTTACTTGCAGAAGTTTCCTTTGTGAATGGATACTTCTGTTCTCTTCCAAGGAAGGACCGAATGGTACCACAAGCAACACGGTTGACGTATTTCCAATCTGCATCTTCAATATTTTCTGGTTTTTCTTCTTCTAAGGCAAGATCTAATCCTTGTTGAAAAAGGACATCTTCAACCTCGCATCCCCACATCCCAAAGTGTCCTGTTCCATCAAAAATTTCAACTACAAATTTCCCATTTGTATGAATTCTTGACATAAGCGAAGATACCAACGACGTGTTATTGACACCTGACGTGGACACCTTTGTCATGTCTGAGCTGGATACTTCTTGATTTCCCTCCCATTTTGTTCTATAAATACTATTTAATAGCTGGCTCTACACAGACCAAGATAATTCTTTTCTGGTGTGGAAGATCAGACTACGCCGCAACCACCGAGCATACTAAGAAAAAATCTTGACAATACAGACCCAAGAAAATATCCTTTCTAATGTGGAAGATCAGGCTATGCTGCAACCACAGAGCATACTCAGACAAAGTCCAGGCTTTGATACCAATTGTTGCCGAAACAGACTGGGTAGAGTGCGATTATTGCACAACTACTACTCCAAAATAAAAGCCACAAAAAATAGTAAAAGAGGAAAAATAAAAAGAACACTAAATTTACGAGGTTCGATAAAAATGTTTTACCTACGTCCTCAGACACAACTGACCAAATTTTATTCCACTCCAAAGATACAAGTGAAATATTACAAAAGAGAGAAAAATCAAAATGCCTTAAGAAGATAAGAAGGCAATTGTCAAAGTTGTGTTTAAAACTAAAACATTTGGGTTCCTTTTATAGGGAGGAAGGAACCCTCATTTTACTTCACATCCGATGTGGGATATTTCCCACTTTCAACAAAGAAGACCTCGGAAACAACCCCATGGATGTTCGTATCTCCAATCCATGTAAGTATATCTTATTTATCAGGGTCACACTCTGTTTCTCATTTCCACAAGTCAAGTCGTACACAAAGTTATGGCCTCTTAAATATACTTTTGAGCAGTTTTGATACTTTAGTTTAAGCTTGCTAAATGTGAGCATATTTGGTCTAATTGTTACATATACGGGTGGAGAATGGACTGTTCTGGCTTAAGTTGGGAGGGTTAAGATGGGTTGAACGAACAAATGGGCTATTGAGTAGATGTTTGCACTCTTTGTTGTCATTGCACACTAATTTTAAGCTATCGATTATATAAATTCTAGTAAAATGAGGTTTACTTGGATTCAACTCTTTTATGAAATAATTGAAATATCAAGAAGTATATATTTATCAAGGTTACATGCTGTTTCTCATTTCCACAAGTCACATCATACAGATGTTGATGAAGAATATTCAGATGTTGATGTGGCAGAAGATGATGATAATGAAGATTCTAATGCTGATGCTGCAAAACATGATGATAATTACGATCTTAATTGGTTGGTTGATGTTCAGAATAACCTGTAATGTAAAGGGAAACAATGGATAACAATTTGATACTGTTATAGACTACTGATGCTAGTTCAGCACACTATGTTTATTCATAAATGTAAATGTATTACATTCTTTGGTTTTATAGAGTCTACGAAGCCTGTTGTGCTATATCCCATATAGAAATTAATTATTTTTTTAAAAAATACATATAATAGTCTACGAAGCCTGTTGTGCTATATCCCATATAGAAATTAATTATTTTTGTAAAAAATACATATAATATTGTCAAAAAAAATATATAAAAAAAAAAATTGAACAATCATCTTTTTGATATATTATCCCTATGGTCTTTATAGGGCACTTGAGAGATCATGACAACTACCATCTTTTGAAACCAACCCATTCTATTTTTTCTTTTGGTTTTTTATGATTCAATTTTTATGCTTGAATCAGAGCTTATTCATTTCAAATTACTCAAAAGTCTTGGAGTCGAGACACATAGAGATTGATAATTTCCCTCTACAGATACTAAGCCTCTTCTGGTTGATGTAATTGTTAAAGTGTTGATCGATCATTTGTAACTTGTCCAGTGCAAATTTGGGGACTAATGCAATTAAGGTATCTCAAATTGCCCTGATTTTATTTGCCAGATTGCCCAAGTGGATCTGTTGACAAAGGGAGCCACTTGGATTCTTCAAACTTACCAACTATTTCATACTTGTCTCCACGTTGTTGCACGAAGGAGGTTATTATGGGGATTCAGAATGTTAAAAAATTAGAAATCCAAAACTTTTTGTTTATCAGAAATGATAAAAAAGAAACCGTTCCTCTTGTGGGCTGTCGATTGATTAGCATACAGAAAGGGCATTGCTTCCTTTTGTAAGAGGCACTTGATGGCTATAAATACCTGTATTTTTGAGAATTAGACACAGGTGTGACAACCTTCTTAAAGAGTTCCAGCAACATAGATATATAGTACAAGTCTGTATTTATAATAGATCCAAAAATCATCCTAAGAAAACATTACTAAGTAAGCAAAGCGGAGCCAGGATTTTTAGTCTATGGGTTCTGAACCGTAATTTTTTTTTGGGAGTTAAATATTTTCACACACTAAAGAAGATACAGCTACTGAGTTTTTCCGAATACATTGAATCCCTTCCACGTGAAGGAGTGAACCCGACCACTTCACGCTGAAGGTCATACTGGTCTACGAACCACCTTTCACTTGGATTTGTCCTTCCCGACCTCTCTTAAGCCCATAAACGATCGTTTAGGTAGAATTAAGGCTGTCTCTGTCCCTGTCAGTAAGGACCATTTAGCACCAACATAGCAACTGTAGAATGCTGTGCGACTCGTTTGCCGCTCTGCGACAGTGATTACCAAGAATATTGCCTTAAAAACTCATTTGTTGTATCTCTCTCATGTATTGTTATATCAGTTGAAATTCTAATTCACTTCTTGATTATTTATGTGATGAGCTATAGAAATGGACCTTTGACCTAACTCAGCGCAGAAGCTAGCTGAAGAGGTGAGGATTGCCGGATATCATATAAAGAGGCCGAATGCTCCCTAACCATGATAAATTACTCAAGGGGATATGATCTCTTTCGTATTGTAACATATTTTTGAGTTCATAGAATTTTTAGTAATATTACTCAGTTGGGCATTACTAAATTTTTTAGTTCATGAGCTCACAATGCTTAACACGATCGCACACTCATTTTATTTGGTAACGTTATTTATTAAATGAACGGAAATGTGCATTTATATGGTAATTCTCTTGTTTTAGTTTGAAAGCAATTACTGAAATTTCATTTCGGAATATAGCTAGAAGGATTGAAGTTCAAGGATTTCATCATAGTTCTTACTGTTTGAATTTTAAATTTACCATTACATTACCATGTTTTAGTATTATTCTCTCGCTTTCTCTATATTTTAAATAAGGGACATCTATTTCTCGACTACTTTGAAATGATTTGCGTACACTCTACCATCTCCAGATCCCACTACGTGTATAAAGCACTATACATTTTTTTCCAAGTGCACCCTTTTTTACAGAGATAAAGGACCATTTATGTTCAACATTAGATTACAGGAACCTAAGTGAACCGACTATGTAAAGTTAAGGGACTGTTTGGGCTGATAAATTTAGCAGATATCATTTCAGCCACTCAAATTTTATCTTGGTTAGGTACTCTTTTATCTTTTGACTCATAATATTGTCATTTCTTCTATCCTTTTCTCAAATATCTCTTGCAGTGATTTTGAAGCTGTCTGATCTGCCATTGAAAGGCTAGTTTCCATTAATTATTCTCTCATTTTATTAAAGTTATAGAGCAAAAACAATACTTCTCTCATTAATGTATAGTTATGTTGCTCGAAATCCTCAAAAATAACGTTGATTACGTGTTGGATCCTTCAAACGTTGAGCATTTTTTTAAGGATCTGACATGGCTGTGGCAACTTTTTTAAAGAGTCGTCCCGGCAACATAGAAAACATTACCTAAGTAAGCAAATCAGAGTTTTGAACCACAATCTTTTTTGCTTACTGGGAATTAAATTATTTTTACGCGTTAAATGAGCTAAAGCTACTGAGTTTGGGACTGAACTCACTGTCACCATTACTTGATCTTCTTTAGTTTATGTGTGCCTTTTCAGCAAATCTGCGTATCTTGTTATTTGTAATACCATTGATCTCTTGCAACCCTGCAGGTTTCAGGTCATAACAACAAAGGAAAGAAACGAGAATACAGTAGATATGGCTCATGCAAGTGTGGCTTCTCTTATGAGAACAATTGAATCGCTCTTGACATCCAATTCTCCGATAAAATCTCTAATCCCAAACCGAAAACTTTGCGCTCTTCGTGAAAAGGTTAGTTCCCTGGAAGTATTTCTCAAGAACTTTGAGAAAAACAATGTTTTTGGAAAAATGACGGATTTTGAAGTAGAGGTAAAAGAAGTTGCAAATTCTGTTGAATACACAATTCTACTAAAGGTAACAAAAACTATAATGGAAAAAAATAAAAGCATCATAGGAATCACTGGCTCAAGATTTTTCAATGGAATCTCAAATATATGGACATGCCGAAAGTTCCGTAAAAGCCTTCAACAAAAGTTCCGTAAAAGCCTTCAACAATTAGCAAAGGACATTGATCATATCTAGAAAGAGTCAACAAAGATTCAAGATAAAGGAAGACAAGTGTCAAAGGAATCATTGGTTCATGATTTCTCAAGTTCAACAAACAATATTCTGAATGTTAACAATAATATGGTTGGACGTGACGATCAAAATGAACGCTTGTTAGAAGATCTGACGGTAAGTTACTCTGGTGAACCCAAAGTCATCCCGATTGTCGGGATGGGAGGCATAGGTAAAACAACCTTAGCGAAAGAAGCTTACAATCATGAATCAATTCTACGCCGTTTTGATGTTCGTGCCTGGGCTACTGTATCTCAACAGCACAACATAAAGGATATTTTGTTGAGCCTTCTGCAATCGACCATCAAAATAGATGACAAGGTTAAGGAGGAAGGTGAAGCAAAGCTAGCAGACATGCTGCAGAAAAATTTAAAGAAAAAGAGGTACTTAATTGTCTTGGATGATATCTGGAGTTGTGAAGTGTGGGATAGTGTGAGACGATGCTTTCCAACGGAAGACAATGCAGGGAGTCGAATACTGTTGACTACCCGTAACAACGAAGTAGCTCGCGATGCTGGTACAGAGAATCTTTCTATGCAGATGAACTTCATGGATCAAAATGAGAGTTGGAACCTTTTTAAAAGTGCAGCATTTTCAAATGAAGCATTGTCATCTGAGTTTGAGACTATTGGGAAGAAAATCGAAGATGAATGTCACGGGTTACCACTAACTATTGTCGTGGTTACTGGACTTCTCAAACCTAAAAGGGCAATAAAAGATTGGGGAAGTGTGGCCAAAGATGTCACCTCATTCATCACAAATGATCCTGATGAGCAATGTTCACCTGTGCTTGGGTTGGGTTACAATCACTTGACCAGCAATCTAAAAATATGTCTTCTGCATTTCAGATTTTTTCCAGAAGACAGTGAAATACCAGCGAAGAAACTGATGAGAACGTGGATGGCTGAGGGGTTCCTGCTGTGGGAAAATGATTTGGAAGGAGAGGCTGAGAAGTGTTTGCAAGAGCTTGTCGATAGATGTCTAGTTCTCGTCTGCAAGAAATGTCAAGATGGAACAAAAATTAGATCATGTAAGGTTCATGATCTAATATATGACCTGTGCATTAGAGAAATTCAAAGGGAGAACATTTTTATCATGAACGACATTGTGCTTCATTACTCATATTCATATTCAGAATATCGATATCTCAGTATGCAAAAAATGCAGCCCTTTAAACGCATGACTGGTGATAAAATTGATTATTTTCACTATGGTCTTTATAGGGCTCTTCTTACCCCTGTACATCGTCAGTTGGGAGGTCATGACAACAACGATCTTTTGAAACGAACCCATTCTATTTTCTCTTTTCATCTTAAGGATTCATTTTATTCTCCTGTTCTCAAATCAGAGCTTATTCATTTCAAATTACTCAAAGTCTTGGAGTTGAGACATATAGAGATTGATAATTTCCCTCTACAGATAGTAAGCCTCATCTGGTTGAGGTACCTATCTTTGGTCTGCCATAAGAATTTAGACATACCTCCAGAAATTTGCAGGTTATGGAATCTGCAGACAATCATTGTTCAAGAGCATCCTGGTTGAACAGTTAAAATAACTTGTCCAGAGGAAATTTGGGGACTAATGCAATTAAGGCATCTCAAACTGGCGGCCAAATTTTATCTGCCAAATCCCCCAAGCGTATCTGCTGACAAAGGGAGTCACATGGGTTTTTCAAACATACAAACTATTTCTTGCTTGTCTCCAGGTTGTTGCACGAAGGAGGTTATTATGGGGATTCAGAATGTCAAGGAATTAGGAATCAGTAATAATGGGCATTTCAACAATCTTGTCCATCTGCAGCAACTAACATTGAGTCTTATGGGCTTCTCAACATTTTGTTTTTTGCCAGCAAGTGCAAAAGCTTTTCCAGCAACGCTCAAGAAGCTGAAGTTGGAGGGAACTTTGCTAAGTTGGTCGTACTTGGACATCATAGCTGAGTTGCCTAAGCTTGAGGTGCTCAAGCTGGTGTTTAATGCTTGTGATGGTGAAGAATGGCATCCAAATGTCAAGGGATTTACTCGATTGAAGGTTTTGTTAATTGAATATAATGATCTCAAGTACTGGAAAGCCACAGATGATAATTTTCCTGTCCTTGAGCGCCTTGTGCTCAACGTGTGCAGATATTTGAAAGAGATACCTATTGAGTTTGCAGAAATCCACACACTTCAATTGATTGAGTTAACAAGATGTCTTCCCGAACTTGGGGAATCTGCAACACGAATTCAAAAAGAACAAGAAGACCTCGGAAATAACCCCGTGGATGTTCGTATCTCCAATCCATGTAAGTATATAATATTTATCAGGGTCACGCTCTGTTTCTCATTTCCACAAGTCAAGTCATACACAAAAGTTATTTAGCTTTGCCCCATATTCTTTCACAAAAATAACTGACAAAATTTGGTTAAAATCCTACTTAAAATATAAGAGAAATTAACAAGAATATTCCTTATATTTGAGGGTAGTTCAAAATGGCCCCTTAAATATATTTTTGAGCAATTTTGGTACTTTCGTTTAAGATAGCTAAATGTGAGCACATTTGATCTAATTGTTACTCAGAAGTGGCAAATGGGTTGTTTTGGCTGAAGTTGGGCAGGTTAAGATGGGTTGAACAAACAAATGAGCTAATGTCAAACCATGCCATTAAATTACAATAAAAATAAAATGAAAAATGAAGAGTAGATGTTTGCTCTCTTTGTTGCCATTGCACACGAATTTTAAGGTATCGAGTGTATAAATTCTAGTAAAATGAGGTTTACTTGGATTCAACTCTTTTATGAAATAATTGAAATATCAACAAGTGAAATACTTTGTATTAATTTTATCAAGGTATGTATATATTTATCAAGGTTACACAGTTTCTCATTTTCACAAGTCACATCATACAGATGATGAATTTGATGATGATGAAGATGACGATGATGATTATGATGATGACGACGATGATGATGAAGAAAATTCATATGTTGATGTTGCAGAAGACAATGATAATGAAGATTCTGATGCTGATGCTGCAGAACATGATGATAATTAAGATCTTTGGTTGTTATCTGTTCAGAATAACATGTAGAGATAAGCATCCAGTATCATCCCCCTCTCCTCCACCCCATCGAATTACGGTCAAAGCTGCTACGACACACTATAACTTCACAGGGTCCTATTACCCCTCTAGAATCAATTTTAGCATATTTTTGTCACCCTTTTGTGCTGACATGGCACCATAATTACATAAAAATGATGCCCACATCAAATGTGGCACGTCAGCTAAAAAGGTTGGTAAAAATATGCTAAAATTTTGTTCGGGGGTAATAGGGACCCCGTGTAGTTGGAGTGTGTCAGCAAATTTGGTCATTGTTTAGGAGGGTACTGGATGCTTTACTCTAAGCAAATTTGGTCATTGTTTAGGAGGGTACTAGATGCTTTACTCTAAGCAAATTTGGTCATAGTTTAGGAGGGTACTAGATGCTTTACTCTAACCTGTAATGAGAAGGGAATCAATGGATTAATAATTTGATACTGTTATAGACTGTCGATGCTCGTTCATCGCACTATGTTTTTCATAAATGTAAATATTTTTCAAAAAGATATAAAAAAAATTGAAAAATCATCTTTTTGATATATTATCAAGGTAAGTAAAATAAATAATGATTCGACTATAGAGTCTATGAAATTATACATCGATATTTGCAACTCATTTCTTGAATTAGAAAATTATTGTTAGTTGAGATGTAATAATAGCATTTTAACTCTCCAGAAAATATAGTTTCAACACTGCATACCTAGCTAGTAATACTTTGATTGAAAGAGCCTCTTAAAGAGAAATTTGCAAACTGGAATCTACATTTGTGCATAGTTCGAGCGAATTCCTCAATAGCACTAATTATTTCAAGAATGATGGTCGTAAAAGGACTTAAAATTTGTTTAATGCTTGGCCAGACATGCTATACGTCGATGTTATGCTATGAGCTATAAGTTATGCTAATGGTTTCCCTATACAAGTTTATAACTTTTTTCTCATTAACTTGGATTTTTAAATTACCATGTTGAGAACCATGGTGACTTCGTAAGAGCCTGTGGGCTAGAAATGGTAAATGAGATTGATTATGTTGT
>NW_025887930.1:0-22351 GCF_002878395.1 Capsicum annuum
CATGACAGTTCACATAACTTTTTCTGATAAAGTAATTTTCCATATGTTAAATTTGTTGTTTCTTTATGTCCTACATGGGATTGTTTTATGATAAAAGATTTTGTTTGTAGCTCCTCTTCACTTTTTTTGGCTTTATTTATTTATTCTTTTAAAAAAAATGAACTCTTGAACGACTATTTGAATCGTTTAGTATGGAGGAAAATGTTTCTCTAGAAGATATTTTTTTTTTTGGGGAAAATGAGTTTCTTGCTTATTTTGTACCGTTTGGTAGGTAAGCAAAAGGAAATGGTTGCTAAAAGAAAATCTCCCCCAAACAAACCCAATCCAAGCACACAGCTTTGATCTGATAGTAAGAGCACAACACATAAACATAGGTTAAGCACATGTTACACGTTCAAATCCTGTTGTAGAAAAAAGCTTTGATATTAAGTGGAAAAAAAACCAAAGAAACAGGCTTATTATTTATCAAGTTTTGACCCGTGAACCAGCATGAGAGACTCGAAGAGAATGTCTAAATGATACTTTGTATCCCATGTGCTAATCAAGAAATATAGATTATAATTAATCTATAGAACAAACAATCCTCCCAGCAGTGTGTTAATACGATGGTCGCATGTTCCGATTGCATAGAAAAGCTTGGTATTTAAGCGGAGAAGAGTAAAAGGTTCATTATATGTTGTTTCGGGTATACAATCTGTATAATAGTTCAAACACTTCAACACAAGTTCAAGATTAATTCAAGAACACTTGTGAAGTTTTCAACACCTTCAACAAGTTCAACATGAACTATCAAAGAAGTGTGTTATTTTAAAGAAACAAGATGAAGTAGAAAAGCAGAACCAAGTCTTCCAAATTCATGGAGTGTCCTTAAGGAATTAATTTCCCTCAAGTACCCGAGGTTGCTGAATTTTTCCTCCCAGGATAAAATGACTCACAATAGGAATGTAGCGGCACCTTAAACCTTCTCTGATTTCTTCGAACTCACTCAACGGGAAGATAATCACACAAAGTTTTTTAGAAGAAAGAGAAATATTTTTTCAGTACAGAAATTTCGTACTTAACCTGTGGAAAAAGTTCAGTTTTTATATCCATAAAGTGCCTCTTCAGAAAGGAAGCAATGGTTCAGTGGAAAGGTGTATCATTTCGAAATAGTCCTGTCTGTCCATTCGAAATAGTGTATCATTTCGAAATAGTCTTGTTTGTCCATTCGAAACAGTATGTCTTTTCTGAACAGTCACTACCAACCAAACAGTCATCCCTTTTCCCAAATGTGTCTTTTACTCAAAGGGTTGTGTCCGTTTCGAGTATCCTTTCAGTTTTTCCAACTCCAAAGCCGAAGCCGAGCCGAGCGAGCGGCGATGAAGACGGCACGAGGAACCTCTTGGTTCGTGCCTCCCTATCCACTTGAAGAAGTGTTACTCAATAAAAACACACTAATGTTGCTTTCTCCCGCCAATGTGGGAGAAGTATACTTTCCTTAATAAGTACACTTTCCCTCCAAGACTTTATCTCGATTTTCCATTCACACCAGTTGAACCCAACAATCCCCACATGAATGGAGAATGGCTACTCTTTGTAAAACTTTACGGACAAGTATATAATCATCAAGCAAAGACTGATTGCATCTGGATAAGTGGGTGTCCCTTTGAACTTTCCATAGTGAACATGCATCGGATGCACTCGGTCAATCGGTAGCTTTGATATCTTTGAACCGTCAAGATTTAATATACACCTAGGAAACACATGTCGCACAACCATCCTTTTACCATTTATGGTTATCACGGTTTTATTCGTTTCAACAATGAACACGTCCTGGTTTCATGAGAGCTTAGAGAATAGGCCTTTACTAACATTCTCCTTGAAGCGGCTTCAATTTCACCCTCACATAGGTGATTTCTAAACGTTCAATCTTATAGATTAAACTATTTGGTCAAATCTTCCAAATTTAGATAATCATTAAAATGCTTCACACCGCAATCCTTATCCTTATTTACTAAACATTGTCTACATCATGAGAATGGGTTGGGTATATTGATAATGTTGAACCTGTCAGACACAACTTTGTTTGATCTCCTTGAACCTAGCTCTTGGGATCTCTAGTATGCTAGGTAGAGTTACTGCCATGCTGACTTGTCCTAGGCCGTAAACCCATTCCCTTGGATGTTCTCTCAACTCCCTCTCTAGATAGGCCTTTTGTAAGTGGATCCAACACAGTATCCTTTGACTTCACATAGTCAATAGTGAATTCACTATCACAGTGTATACATACTGGTGCTAATGGTTTGGGCCAATAAGGAATATATTTCGAGAAATTTCGAAGTGATTTTGCTTCTTCACCGGCTTTATCTAATGTGATAAATTCAAATTTCATTGTAGAGCGAGCAATACATGTCTATTTGGATGATTTTCAAGAGACTGCTCATCCACCTATAGTAAACACATATCCACTCGTGGATTTCACTTCATTCGATTCGGTGATCCAATTTCCAATACTATATCCTTCAATTACCACAGGATATTTATTATAATGAAAAACATAGTCTTGAGTGTATTTAAGATACCCCAAAACTCTTTTCATTGTCATCCAATGAGTTTTATTGGGATTACTCTGTACCGACTCAACTTACTAATAGCACATGGTATGTCTGGCAGTGTATAATTCATGATATATATTAAACATCCCAACACTCTTGCGTAATCCAACTGTGAGTCACTTTCACCTTCATTAGTTCGAAGTGCAAAGCTTACGTCCAATGGAGTCTTAGAAATACCAAATTCCAAATACTTGAATTTGTTAAATACCTTTTCAATTTAATGAGACTGTGACAACGCCAACCTTTGTGGAGTTTTATGGATTCTTATTCCTAAGCTCACATCCGCAACTCCAAGGTCTTTCATATCAAACTTGCTCTCAAGCATTCATTTCGTAGTATTTAGGTAAGAAATGTCTCTAATGATGATCAACATATCATCCACATACAAATAAAAAATGACCTTTTGATTTGGAATGTCTTTAATGTAAACACATATAATTCCCTGAGACTACCCCTAGATGTCACACGGTGCTTAGGACCACAAGTGATCTCAAGCTAACCCTTGTGCTGGCATAACTTGTGAGCAACTAAATAAAATGCATAAATCTAAAGGAAATAAGTGAAAGAAATATATTTAGTTGAACATCTTCAAAACAAAACTATTAAAACGATTACAACTCTGGTTATACAAAACAAAACTGAAATCAAATACATCAACTCTACTGTGTGTCTATGAAGCCTCTAAAATATTGACCATAGGTAGCTGGGACATGACCCCCAGCTATCCTGAATCAATGCAACTTAATAAAGAAAATAAGATGCTACTTGAACTATTATTAAATCAAGCCCTCGAATCAAAAGGACTCATCATTTGCTGACTGGAAGTTGCATAATATCTGATTATGAGGTATAGGCTACAACTGGTACCTATATTATGAGACAATGTAGACATAGACATATATGTGGATCAGTACTTTTGGAATATACTGAGCATGTGGGAGTGAATGCATAAGTAAAAAAAATAACTCAATGTACTTATAGATTTTCAAATATTGCAAGCTAAATGTAAATGGCTCACCTTGAGCTTGAATAAACAAAGTTGTGAAATCATAAACATGAGTAGTAAATCATAATGATAAACTTTGTGATCCACAACACTTAGTTCTAAAAGATTTTATTTTATTCTATTTTAGGGAGGTTCTTTTAACTCACATACACCATGTGAGCTATCATGGTGTCTAACGTCTTATCCCCGATAGGGAAAAGCTCACGTTGGGGAGAGTCGTCTTACCCTTGCCATCAGAATAGGACCTAATCTAAAGTGATCACTATTTGTAACTTCATCAATAGTGGGAATAAGCTAAAACTACGTTGGCTCATAGTCTGGGGCATGTGACCTTGGATGCATACCCAACTCGGTGCTAAATACTACCCCCTTATTACTTAGTAGTCATACTGTAGGAAATCCACCTAAAAATAGCCTAAGGATTTATAATGAAAACTAGTTATGCTTCTCTTTGCCTTAAACATGTAATCAAAATAACAAATGTGGATTCTATATCTTAGCTTAGGATCGAAAGATCAATCTTTCTTTAAATCTTGGTATAAAACCATCAAAGAAACTTAAGATCATAGTCTTCTTGAAATCTCAAACTCATTCTTGGCATAAGCTTATCAAATAAAACTTAAGAGCATGATCTTCTTGAAATCTTAACACTTAAACTTAGGGCTTAAAACCCGTGCTTAAAACTCATGACAATTCACAACAAAACTTCATGCTCAATATAAATCTTGAAATACTTCAATAATCTCAAGTGAAGACAGTGCAATCTCATTCATAATATAAATCTCATAAGTTAAAACATTAACATAAGCACTTCTTAATATACCTACATCTTTAAATCTCATGATAATCACATGCTTCAAGAATACAAAAACGTGAGAATGAACCCTAATTCAAAGCAAGTAAATAGAATCTTAAAATCATGCAATTTGTACATAAAGGTGAAAAAATACCCTTGTTCATAACTCCACATACTTTAATTGGTTTGATTTGAAATTGCAAGCTTGACTTGGAAGCCTTGGGAATGTTCTTGAATGCTTTTCTTGAATTCTTGGATTGGAGAACTTAGATTCTTGCTTATCTTGAAGAAGGAGTAATGGAGTTTTTGGTGTTCTTGAGGGGAGGTAGGGTTTTCTTAGAGATAAAAAGTGAATAATGGGGCAACTAATGCTTCTTGGGGACTTTAATTTTGTGTTTTGAATGGTTTTGGGTGAGGCAAAATGATCCAATTGCCCTTAAATACGCAGAAACAAAAGTTGGAAAAGTAAGGGAGCGTACGCCGCGGGCTCTGGAGCACCGAAATAGAGCATGCACCGCGGGCTCTGGAGCACTAAACTAGAGCATGCATCGTGGGCTAATACTATTTTGGACTTCCAAACATGCCTTTACGCTCATAAAAAATTTTCAAAACTTACTCGAGATGTACCTTTGACACCCCTGATTATGAATCAACTTTAAAATTGACATTCTAAGGCCGGAAAGATCGAGAATAAAATAATTGAAGTTTAGGAGCCTTATAAGTGACTAAGTCCCAACACTTAGTGAAATATTCTAAGTCTTGGTCCCCTCTAACATGCAATAATAAGTTGAATTAGGTTAATATCTTGTGGGGTATTACAACACATTTATCACATTCATTTATCTTAAACCCGTTTGCCAACATGGTTCGGTCAAACTTCGCATGCCATTATTTAGGTTCCTTTTTTAGTCCATAGAGTGACTTAACAAGTCTTTACACCTTTTTTTCTTTGCCAAGAACCACAAAACCCTCAGGCTGTTCCATGTAAATTGATTCCTCCAATTCTCCATTTAGAAATGTTGTTTTTACATCCATTTGATAGATTTTAAGACCATATACCGTCACCAAGGCAATTAATATTCGAATTGACATTATCCTTGTTACAGGTGAGTATGTATCAAAGTAATCAAGGCCTTTCTTCTATTTGAAGCCTTTTACTACAAGTCTTGCCTTGTATTTTTCAATAGTACCATCCGCTTTCATTTTCCTTTTGAAAATCTATTTAGAACCTAAAGGTTTATTTCCTGGAGGAAGATCAACTAACTCCCAAGTATGGTTGCTAAAGATTGATTCAATCTCACTTTTGACTTCCTCTTTCCAAAAGGATGAGTCTGATGACGACATCGCTTTTTAAATATTTGAGGCTCATTTTTAAGAGAAATGTTACAAAATCTAATCTAAATGAAGTTGACGTTCTTTGATGTGTACTACATCTTGGATTCTCATCATTATGTACATCCTCATTTAGACCCTCCACTAGATTATTCATATCTAGTTTTATACTAATAAATGTGTTCAAGAAATTCAGCATTATCTGATTCAATTACCATATTTTCATTGATATTCGGATGTTCGAATTTATGAATAAAAAACCGGCATACTTTACTACTTTTAGCATATCCCATGAACATGTAGTCCACTATCTTAGGTCCTATTTTCATCCTTTTAGGCATAGGAACTTGGACTTTCGCTAGACACCCCCATACTTCAAAATATTACAAGTTGGGTTTCCTTTCTTTCTATTTTTTATATGGAATTGATTATGTCTTACTATGGGCACTCTATTGAGTATTTAGTTAGCTGTAAGGATAGTTTCCCCCCATAAGTTTTGTGGTAAACCTAAACTTATTAGTAAGGCATTCATTATTTTCTTTAAGATTTGATTTTTCCTTTCTGTAATTTCATTAGATTGAGGTGAATATGGGGCCGTAGTTTGATGGACAATTCTATTCTCTACACATATTTGCGCAAATGGAGATTCATATTATCCACCCCTATCACTTCTTATCGTTTTGATCTTTTTCTCTAACTGATTTTCAACTTCTATTTTATATTGCCTAAATGCATCTATTTCTTTATCCTTACTGTTTAGTAAATAGACATAACAGTACCTAGTGCAATTATCAATAAAAGTAATAAAATACTTTTTCCCATTGCGAGATGGTGTTGACTTCAATCACAAATATCAGTGTGTATTAAGTCTAAGGGATTGGAATTCCTTTCAACGGACTTATACAAATGCTTAGAATACTTTGATTCCACACACGTTTGACATTTTAATTTATTTCACTCAAAGTTTGGGCAAAACTTCTAAGTTAATCAGGTTTTGCAAAGTTTTGTAATGGACATGTCCTAATCATTTATGCCACAATTCATTAAACTCAAGCAATTAAGAAGAAACAAAACTTTTATAGTTTTCAACTATCATTACATTCATCTTAAATAGGACCTCAGTGAGGTAGCCTTTTCCTATGTACACTTCCCATTTGCTAATTATAATTTTCCCGAAAATAAATACACATTTGAATCCATTTTTGTCAAGAAGTGATAAGGAAATTAAGTTCTTTCTTAACTCCGGTACATAAAGGACATTGTTGAGATTTAACACTTTGTCTGACATCATTTTCAAGTAGACTTTTCTTATCCCTTCAACTTTTACAGTTGTGGAGTTTACCATATGGATCTTCTCTTCGTCTTGAGCTGGAGAAAATGCAGCAAACGTGGTGGGTGGTAACAAAATCCATCCACAATTCTCGAGGATTTCCCATCAAGTTACATTCAGAAAGCATGGCACATATATCGTCCATTTAATTCTTAGATTCAGCCAAATTCGTGTGATCCTTCTTTTTTTTCTTTCTTTAGGGCACGATAATCATTTGACTTGTAGACAATCTTGCTACAATTAAAGTATTTTCCCTTGATTTTCTTCTTATGTTAATTGCTTTCTTGTCCATCTTTCTTCTGTTTCTTCGAATTGTTGGAGTCGTTTTCTACAATGTTAGTTCCACTCATTGCAGAATTTCCTTTTGACCACCTCTGTGCGACTTTATTGTCTTCCTCTATGCACAACCTCATAATGAGGTCTTCGACTGTCATCTTCTTTTGTTTGTGTTTCAAGTAATTTTTGAAGTTCTTCTACAAATGTGGCAACTTCTCTATTATTACAGCAACTTGAAATACTTCGTTCACAACCAAACCTTCAACAAAGTTCATGTGAGCATTAAGAACATTTCAACAAGGAGATCATGGATGATGACTTACAATTCCTGTAATTGAGAAACAACAGTCTTGCTGTCAATCATTTTGTACTCAAGAAATCATGCAACAAAGAACAACTTAGTTCCCACATCCTCAGTCTTATATTTTTTTTCCAATGGATTCCACATTTCTTTAGATGTATTCATTCCGCTATAAATGTTGTATAAGTCATCTTGGAGGCCACTTAGGATATAATTCCTACATAGGAAATCAGAATATTTCTATGCCTCTATTACAACGAACCGCTCCTTGTTCGAAGTTTCTTCGGGCACTTCTGGAGATATATACCATTGAAGACATAAGGTTGTCAGATAGAAGAACATCTTCGGTTACCACCTCTTAAAATCAATTCTAGAAATTATTTTGGGCTTTTCCACTAGTGCCATAGTAGGTGGCACAATTTTGTGACTGGTTGTAGTAACACTCGTTGCTGCCACACTAGTCACACCTCCAGTTACATGACCGTCTGTAGTCATTTTTCCTATCACAAAAAGATAGTCAACTTTAGTATAAAAATATACTAATGACAAGTTCGTAGCAACTTATAACCACTACTTATTTGTAGTTTAACGATGAAGTTTTTATATCTTCCAATCGTTAACCGAATGACCTTTAACTTGTGATGAAGTTTTTATTTCTTCAAATCATTTGTTAAGTGCAAACAGAGTAGAAAGCATAAAGCTTTAATCTCCTGAAACCAAACAATACAAATTACGAAAAATTAATTCCTTAAGATTGTTGTTTTGGGTATACAATCTGTATGATAGTTCAAACACTTCAACACAAGTTCAAGATTAATTCAAGAACACTTATGATGTTTTCAACACCTTCAACAAATTCAACATAAACTATCAAAGAAGTGTGTTATTTTTAAAAAATAAGATGAAGTAGAAAAGCAGAACCAAGTCTTTCAAATTCACGGAGTTTCCTTAAGGAATTAATTCCCTCAAGTACCCGAGATTGCAGAATTTTTCCTTTTAGGATAAAATGGATCACAATCGGAATGTAGCGGTACCTCAAACGTTCTGATTTCTTCAAACTCACTCAATGAGAGATGATCACACAAAGTTTTTCTAGAAGCAAGAGAAATGTTTTTTCAGTGCAGAAATTTTGTACTTAACTTGTGGAAAAAGTACAGCTTTTTATAGCCATAAAGTGCCCCTTTAGAAGGGAAGCAATGGTTCATCAGAAAGGTGTGTCATTTTGAAATAGTCATGTCTGTCCATTTGAAACAATACGTCTTTTTTGAACAGTCATAACCAACAGAAGAGTCATCCCTTTTCCCAAAATGGTGTCTTTTACTTGAAGGGTTGTGTCCCTTTCGAGTATTCTTTCAGTATTTCTGCATGCATGCATGCACGTTTATGGAGAAGAAAAAAAATATTGCATTTTTTCCTTTGGAATTTTGGACTTTTCCCCCCCAAGTTTCAATTAAACTTTGTATAAAAAATTAATTTCACCGATCTATCATTATCCGAATCTAAATCCGAAGACGAACCGAGAGAGTGACGACGACAGTGTAAGGCATCTCTTGGTTCTTGCTGCACTATCCACTTGAAGAAGTGTTACTCAATTAATACACACTAAAGTTTCTTTCTCCCACCAATGTGGGAGAAGTATACTTTCCTTCCAAGACTTTCCCTCCCTTCATTTTCCATTCACACCAGTTGAACCGAACAATATATACCACCTTTCGATCCATGAAACAGTAGCAGAGAACACTACACCTACAATACAACACACTTTATCACTTATTAAGTTCATGATTTTGAACTTCCATGGAGAGGAGCCTCTAGGTTTCCTGATTGAGCTTGTGTCATGGTACTTTGAAGTCTACAAACAAAAGTAAACAGAAGATGGGCATGGAAATTGCTTACCATCAATAAGTTTTTTCTTGAAGAGCTCATAAATTGAACAAAAGCAAACAATAAATAGAAACAAGTTATCTTTGTTCAAGTTTAAAAAGTTATAAACAAACTTTTCTAATAATTTTTTCAAAGAAAATATGAATGTATGTACAAATTCTTGTCATAAAATAATCTAAGACATGACATATGGATACAACCAACTTAGCATATGCATACTTTAAGAAAGGTATACAGGATCATTAAGAGAGAACTACAAAGCAATACTAATTAAAATCATAAAAGGTTTCAGCTACTGATCAAGGAAATATAAACTATTCTGAGACAAGAAGCAGGTAAATAACCAAAGTACTTGAAAGTTCTAGTGAAAATCTAGTCTATCTTGTGATATGTGCAATAAAAGAATCCAACTCTATTTGAGAAGAACCTCCTTTCTCT
Source organism: Capsicum annuum (assembly GCF_002878395.1). NCBI lineage: Eukaryota > Viridiplantae > Streptophyta > Magnoliopsida > Solanales > Solanaceae > Capsicum > Capsicum annuum. The sequence continues at coordinate 9,958 of NW_025887930.1, forward strand.
GTGGAACGCCTTACGGCTACTCCCAATTCCTCTGCTCTTTTCCTAATGACATCACCTTTTTCTGATGCCATCAACTTTATCATGACATTTTCAATAGTGGATGCACTCACTAGGCCTCGCGTTTTGCCTCTTTTAAATATTTTTGTCACAAAGGAACTATTTTTGGGTTGGTCGCCATACATAGGCCAAACAGCTATTGATACATGTTAGTTTTAAATGGACAAATTATAGATAACGGAATGAAGAAACTGTCTATTTTGCTGTACAGAAAAAGAAACAGCAGAATAGATAAAACTAAAATGAAGAAGATGGTAAACTTCTGAAGTGTATTTAAAATTCTGTAGAAGAAGTTACACAATTATCCTAAAAAGAACAACTGATATCGATCATGGCACTACTTTAAAGTCATGGTACTAACACCATGGTAATTACCTCCTAAAATAACTGAAAAGAAAAATACAGGAAACTAAAACTAGATACTGCAGTCCTAAAGCAACTAACTAATACTCCTCCTTGAATTAGGAGTTGTAGATTCCAAGTTGTTGCCTTAGGAACTCAAACTTGCTGATTGGAAGGGATTTCCTAAATACATCTGCGAGCTAATCTTCAGATCTGCAATAAACAAGACTCACTTCTCCATTTTTTTGCACAGCCCTCAAGAAAAAAAGTTTGATGTTAAAGTGCTTAGTCTTCCCATGGAACACGAATTATGAGAAATAGCTATTGAAGCTTGATTATCAACATGAATCTCCGTATTAACTTTCTGTTCCATATGCAAATCAAAAAATATTTTTCTCAGCCATAAGGATTGATTTAGTGTTGTTGTTGCTATAATAAATTCAGCCTCTATCATAGACTGTGCCATAATTTCCTGTTTCTTGGAACACCAAGTGAAAATCCCTGATCCCTGACTGAAGCAGTATCCTAATGTACTTTTCATGTCATCAGTGGATCCAACCAAATCACTATTTGAGAATCCATACAACTTGAAATTCTCATAGTTCTTGAATTTGACACCATATTCAATTGTACCTTTGATGTATCTAATAATTTTTTTTGTTGATTGCAAATGCATTTCAGTAGCACAATGCATAAGCCTAGATAAAAGACTTACAACAAATAGAATATCCAGTAGTGTACTAGTGAGATACATCAAGAACCCAATTAAGCTTCTGAAATTTCCTTCATTAACTTTATCGGTTCCATCCTCTTTTGCTAAACTTCTCCTTTGGATTCATCGGTGTGCTTGTTGCCTTGAAATTTTTCATATGGAATTTCTTAAGTATCTCCATTGCATACTTCTTTTGGTAGATAAAAATTTCATTACAGCCTTGCTTGATTTCCATTCCCAGAAAGTATGTCATTAGTCCTAGGTCTGCCATCTCAAAGACTTGCATCATTTCTTTCTTAAACTTTTTAACCAGCCACACATTGTTTTCTATCACCAAGAGATCATCCACATAAAGGGAAACAATGAGAAGATCAGTTCCCTCGTGTTTGACATAAAGAGTAACTTCAGATAGACTTTGAACAAATCACAAACTTAAAAAGTGATCATCAATCTTGCTATACCAAGCTCTTGGGGCTTGTTTTAAGCCATAAAGAGACTTTCTAAGCAGACACACTTTTTCTTCTTTTCCTTTCTCAATGAAACCCTCAGACTGCTATACATAGATTTCTTCCTACAGTACACTATTTAAAAAAGCAAATTTGATATCTAATTGGAACACTTTCTAACCCTTTTGTGTTGTTATTTGTAGCAACATTCTGATAGTATCCAGTCGGGCTATTGGAGCAAAGTTATCCAAGTAATCAACACCAAATATTTGGGTATATCCCTTGATAACAAGCCTAGCCTTGTATTTGTTGATAGAACCATCAGAATTAAGCTTAGTTCTAAACAACCATTTTACTTCAATGACCTTTCTGTCTTTAGGTCTGTCAACTAACTTCCAAGTATTATTTTTCTTGATCATTAAAATTTCCTGCTCCATAGTATTTCTCTATTTTTCATCTTAAAGTGCTTTGTCGTGCCCTACAGGCTCACAAACTGCCATATTACTTTGTTAGTAGATGTCAGAAAGTAATCTTGTACCTTTTACTGGAGGATCATCTACTAACTCATTTTGCCATTGACTGGATATCTGCTTCTCTGAAACTTTGAGTGAAACTTGGTTGTTCTTCCAATCCCATTTCTGTTTCTGATTAAAGTGCACATCTCGACTAATAATCATCTTCTGTATTTGTGGATCATAGACTTTGTACGTTTTGGAGGATGAGCTATAACCCATAAAGATTCTAGGGATAGTCATTTTATCAAGTTTGTCTTTTTTAACCCGTGGCACATGAAAGAAACAAATACAACCAAATACTTTAATGAATCTTAGAGATGGTTTGAATCCATTCCAAGCCTCAAATGGAGTTTTACTCTCCAAAGCTTTAGTGGGAAGCCGGTTTTGGAGAAATATTGTTGTGTTAGCTACCTCAGCTCAAAAATTTTTTGGCAACTCTTTTTTCATGCAACATGCACCGCGTCATCTCCATTATATACATGTTCCTCCTTTCACAAACTCTATTTTGTTGCGGAGTGTATGGAGTAGTAAGTTGATGAGAAATACCCTCTTCCTCATAGAATTTGTTAAATTCTTCAGAATTGTACTCCTTTCCATTATCAGATGCAAGATTTGGATTCGGCAACCACTTTGCTTTTCCACCATCTTCTTGAAATTCTAGAAAATTCCAGCCACTATAGATTTTTATTTCATGAAAAATATCTAGCAGAATTGTAATACCCTGAGTTTTCATGTCATAAACCTCTAATTTTTTTCCTACAAAATCAGATTCAGCCTAAAGTAATGGTTACTCATAAGTTGAATTTCTCATTTCTATCTTAGCCTTATAACCATTCTCATGTCAGTGCATGTATTCGAGAAATCAGCTCAGTCATGATATTCAGTTCATGTATCATGTTTCAGACTCAGTTAAGAAATCATGTTCCTTGTCATGCATGTTCAGTATGGGATTTTAGTTCCTTAGTACTCTTAGTTTAATTAGTCTCATTTGAGGATGAATGTTCCCAAGGAAAAGATATTGTAATACCCCGTAATTTTCTTAGCCTAATTTCACTCCTAGAATGTTAAAGGTTAGCTTCAAAAATGAATATCTTATTATGCAAGTGCAATTTTCCAGATTTAGACCTTTCATGGTGTGAAAAATTGAATAAGCTTTCCATCGATACCAAATTCGTTCAAATTTAATACTCGGTTAAGAAGTTAGGGCATTTTTAGTGTCGACAGTGTGCCACTTAGGCAGTCACCGCATCGCAGTGAAGGGTGATTTCCCATTCGTCATTTTCCAGTGGACCTCTACGGTAAGCTCGCATCATGGAGAGGTCCAAATTCCCAATTTTCAATTTCCAGTGGCACAACGCGATAGCACCGCGTCGCACCAGAGTGCAAATTTACACTTGTCCTTTTCCAGTAGCTTAACGCAATTTCACCGCATCGCGGTGAAGGTGTAATTACCGTACTCTTGATCCATAATTTGAATGCTAGTGTCATGACTTTAATCCTAATCATGTGAAGTTCTTGTTAGGTGAATAATGTTCATAGAAGTCACTTAGAGCCAAGTGAAGAATATGTGTGTAGTGAAGAAATCTGTGTTTGAGAGAGAAAGAAAAATATGTGGGATGAAAAATGTGTATATGTATTTGTGAATGTGTATTTTATTTATGTATTTGTATGTGAGAAGAGACAAAATATGTGTGTATTGTATTTTTGGAAATAAAATAAAATATATAAAAATAAATTTGATTTGTTTATATTTTGATAGAGGGGAGAAAGAAGAATGAAATGTGTATATGGTGAAAACTATGTGTATGTGAGAGAAAGAAAAAGAATTACTAAAATTTTTGTGTTTGAGGGAAAGGAGAAAAAGAAGAAAAATATGTATGGATTTTTTGAGAGAGAGGGAGAATAAAAATGTGTGTTTTTTTTTGTGAATGTGTGTGGTGTGAATGAGTATTTAAAAAGAAAAAATAATAATAAAATAAAATATCACATCCACCTTTTCCCAGCACATCCCATAAATTATGGATAGTAGGTGAAGGAAAGTCAAATGTCATAAATATGACGAGACCTTGACTTGACCAATTTATTATTTTGTGTATTAAAATAAGTCGATATTATTTTTGTAGACAGTTGTAACAACCCACAAAAAAATTATCCATGCGTTAGCTCGTGGTAATATGCTCTTAGAGTTAAATGACTAGAATTGTGTCAAAGAAACTTAGTCTCATTTTTGAATTCCAAAGTGAGTAAAGTTTAAACCATATATAATTTGCCTAAGTTCGACTTTTTATCATATGGTAAATTGAATGAGCTTTCCTTCAAAATAATATTTCCCCAAATCTGATACCCGGGCAAGAAGTTATGGCTAATTTAAGTTCTAGTCATAAAACACCGTCATTTTGGTGCTTGGCGCGTCGCGGAGGGGGACTATTTAGAAATTGTCCAATTCCAGTAGCATAGCGCAATTGTGGCATGTCGTACTGAAGTTTAAGGTCCCAACTAGTGGGACAATGTGATGGCTCCGTGTCGCGGTGACCTTAAGAATCTCAATTTCTAGTGAGCCACCGCGATTGTGGCGCGTCGCGGTGGTCCATGAAATCAGGCTCCCATTTATATTTTTATTCCGTCTCATTAAGGGTATATTGGGTATTTTCCACCCCCTTATCAGCCTAAACATGGAATTTAATCTCAAAGACACCAGAATAGATTCACAATCATCCAAATTACTCAAGAACACTCTCTAGGGTTTCAAACTAAAAACCCAAATAACTCAAGATTTAACTGTGAATTTTCAAGATTGATTGAAGATTCGGAATCCCCAAATTGTAGGCTTCAAGAATCATCCATCAAATTTATAAATTGAGGTACATGGGGGTTATGCTAAAAATACACGGGCTTGTTGAAAACACTCAATTATGATTTACAGATTATAAAGCATGAATTTGTTAAAGGGGTTTCAAATCCATGATTTTTATTATGCTTTATGCATGTTATTGATATTGTTGTTTTGGCCTTTAGGCCTCATACCCTTAAATTGATTTGCAAGTATATGTATATGTATAAAATTAAAATTTAAGATTTGTTTAAGAGCGCAGATTATGAAGTCTCTCTCTTGTGATAAATTTAAGTTTATGATCTTATTGTGAATGATTTGAAATGCATGATTTATGATTTTAAAACTAGTTTTCTCAATACCTTAGTGTTTGAGCATGATTTAGAGATGATGAGAGGGAGCATCTTGATATAATTACACCCTTTTTTTAAATGAGAAAGAGTTGCATGTGATTGAGAAATTTGACATGACCACCTTGTATTATTGAAATGTTTGACAAAGAGAGTGCCTTGCATGTGTTTACATAAGGTTTGAGAAGAGTTTCTTTGAATTTATTTATTGACATGGTGGTCCAAAACTTATGTTTTGAAAATAGAGATTATTATTTGCTATTAATGGATCAGAGACGTGACTTGCAAGTCAATGGTATGACGATACCATAAATATGTATGTCATAACAGAGTATGTTTTTAGAATATGTTTTCAGAGAATGCATGCTTTAAAGAGTTAAAAATGGGCTTAAAGAGGGTTAGGTAGTTACCCGAAGAGCGCTTTAGTTCAAGTAACTCTTAGCCTAAAATCGTGATTTGCTGATCCGGGTATATTATTTTACGCTGGCGACAGCTGTGTGGCGTAGCAGAGTCAGAGACTCCAACCCTTGCGGCATACTTGGGTTGGAGGCTTCCTTGCTGAGTCAATGGAGGATTCCATATAGCCCGTGGAATTTTAGAGTTTTAAGGTATACCACCTAGCACAAAAGTAAAACAAAGAGGGTCACAAAGTTCAGATGATTTTACATAGTCTTTCAAAAATGCCCATGAGATTTCTTACTATCTGATATGTTTATGAACTTTTTTAAATTGCTCTCATATATGTTGACTATAAACTAGTATTTTGGATTTTTTCTGCATACTAGTACAGCTGTATTGACCCCTACCTCCCAGGTTTGGAGGCTCAGTCCAAGGGTTTGGCTAATCAGTAGAGTATTCCAGAGAGAAGTGATCCATTCAGTGGTGATCCTTCTTTCTTCCAGAAGACCTGTTATTTCAGATTATGTTATTCCGTTGTTTTGGTCTACTGGGGGCCTTGTCCCAGTTTTCAGAATAGTTTTGAGATGAAGTAAAGATTTCACAGACTGAGTCAGATATTATTCATATGTTTTAAATTGCAACTTTCTTTCTTATTTCTTGAAACTCAGAGTTAATGACCATGTTTCCATATCAGATTGTATTTCCGCATATTCTCTTATTGTATAAATATTGTGCATGACTACCAGATATAGTAGGACGTTCGGGCCTTCATGGTTCAGGATGTACGTTATGGCCAGGCCCTCGTTTGGGTCATGACAAACTTCATATCAGAGTATGGTTCATGGTCCCAGGGTATCTGGGAAATCACATCCGGTAGAATCTTGTTTATGGGTGTGTAGCGCGCTACACTTATAAGCAGAAGGCTACTAGGTGTTTAGGAATGCTTCTCTTCTTTGTGGTTTAGTTCGTGCTTCAAAGTCTGAGTTGTCCCTTAATCTATGATCTCTTGTGTTTCAGAAAAACAATCATATCTCCCCATTGTACTATAGATCTGAATGCACAAATAGTTGTGGTCTGTCCCACTCATGGGATGAGGACCCGAAATAGAGCTCAGACCCTAGAGATTGATGCTACTCTGAGAATCCTACCTACTTAGACCATCCTACTTGGGGCACCTAGAGCTCCCCCTAACGGGGACTAACTGTACTCAGCCTCGCAAGAGAGAGATATCTAATGAAGAATTCAGACGGTCCATTCATATGCTTGCCCAGTTGGTAGCCATACAGACTCAACGGTCGAAAGATATTAGGTATGCATCTGTTACATCTTAGGCTACAAGAGTGGGCCAGTTCATAAGGATGAACCCATCCAAGTTTATTGGTTCCAAGGTAGAAGAGGATCCACAGGAGTTTATGAACGATATGGAGAAGATTTTTAAGGTGATGCATGTAGATGAGGTAGAAGGGGTTGATTTAGCGGCTTGCTAGCTCAAGTATGTAGCGAACTAATGGTATAACGAGTGTTAAGATTCAAAGAGTGAGCATGCTGAGCCGATAGTTTGGGCCGAGTTCATGGAAGTCTTCCTTGATCGATTCTTTCCTCTCAAGCTGAGAGAGGCCAAAGCTGAAGAGTTTATGAATCTAAAGTAGGGTCAGATGAGTGTCCAGGAGTACGCTTTGAGGTTCAACCAACTAGCCTGTTATGATCCAGAGATGACTAGTAACATGAGAGCCCGAATAGGGAAATTTGCATCCAGCCTTTCAGATGATATAGTGCTTGAATGTCAGGAGCAATGTTGAACCGGGACATGGATTTTGCCAGACTATCAGTCCAGATACAACAAGTTGAGAAAAATAAAGAAAAGTGCTGAATCTAGAGAGAAGGAAAGACAGGCAAACAGAGCCAAAACAGCAGACCAGAGCTACAGTTAAAGCAGAGTGGGAATTGGGGTAACAAATGGCAGAAGAAGAAGAATTGGGGTAATGCGTAGTCTACAGCCAGTACTTCAGTGACCAGACCCCCATCCGGACAGCGTACTTAGGATTTTTAGTATAGGCAGGGGCCGAGGATGCAGGGTTCACCGTCTCAAGGAACTGTAGCTCAGACCTCTCGAACATACCCACGCTGTGAGAAATGTGAGAGGAATCATCCAGGGAGATATCAGTTTGGTGCTATGGTGTGTTATTTGTGCGGCCATCCAGGCCATATCCCGAGAGAATGTGTAATACCCAGGGAAATTTTTCGTTGAAATTTTGTGCGTAAACGTGTTGGGTTATATCTTCTAGATTGAATTATAAATTTTCCATGCAAAATGTCTTAGATTATGACCCACCATTCCATAGAGTATCGAATACTCTTTCCAACAATATGTGGATCATCCAAAACGGACTCCCGATCGACGAGTTATGAACATTCCGATCGAACTGTGAATAGTAGTAAACGGTAAAACGTGCAGGAAAAAGTACTGAGGCCTGGCATATTTTTGATGTAACTTTAAATGATCATAACTCCTTTTACATAATGATCTAGGTGATCTACTATATATGAAAGCTCGGCGAGTCCTCTTTCCAATGAAATTGGTCTCATCCAATTTGTCTATTGATGGAAAAAGTTATGGTCGATCTACTTCAGCCTATCAAAAGTGAATTTTTTGGTCAACTTCAAATGATCATAACTCCTCGTACACAATGATATGTGTGAGATACTATATATCAACGGAACGATATGAGAGTCCTCTTTCTAATGAAATTGGTTTCATCCAATTTGAATATTGATGTAAAACGTTATGGTTGATCTACTTCAGACTATTAAAACAGTCCACCAAAGGACAGATTCGAGAATTTTTTTGCTCTTTAGGGGATTTTTGGTCATTTTCCCTCACCCAAAATCCATCCAAACCCTATATTAAAGCCTATTAGAAGCATTATATTTTATATTTCATCAAACTCCCTCAAAAAGAAAACCCTAAGCTCCTACATCCAACTTCAAGAACCTCCAAAGTTCACCATTAATTCTGCAAATTTATTCAAGATTCCAAGTTTCTAGTTCAAGAACTCCAAGAACCATCATTCAAAGACACGATTAACATCTCAAAAAGGAGTATCGATCTAAAGTTCATCATTCAAAGTATGTGGGATTTTTCAACAAGAACTCTCTTTTGTTCTTGTGCCCAAAAGTAATTTTCTTTACAAAGGCATGTTTTTTATTTGATTTTTATGAATTTGAAGCATGAACCTATATATTATGATAATTATTATGAAATCTTGATGTTTATAATTTTAAAAGATGAATTTACATATGTAGAGATATAAAGCATGAATCTTGAACGATATTTTTGATGATTTTGATATTTGGGTCGTGAATCCCCATTAAAATTATGTTTTTTTTAGAAAGTGTGTGTTATAAGCACGTTGATGTTGAATATTTGAGATATTTTGAATGATTTGACCTTTTGGTCTTAATGGAGTTGTTTTGAACTCAAGTGTGAAAGAAATCCACAATGTGGTTGATTTTGATAGATGGGAAGCATGATGGCTCCCGATGTATATTTATTTATTACTGAAATTATTTTGTTATGGATTGTCTTTGAAATTATCTGAGCTAAGTCCGGGAGAAATCTTTAGCACCGAGTAGGAGGTATAAAGTGACCTTACTTCCCTAGAACTACATGCCCCCGTAGGAGTGAGCCTGAGGCTAATTTATATAGTGATCACTAGTTTGTATAGATTTGATATCGATAGTCCTACTCCGATGGCAAGGATAGGACGGCTCCCACCAATGTGGGTTGTACGTTGGACTCCATGTAGCTCACATGGTTTATGTCGGTTATAGGATCTCCCAGTGTGTGTGTGTGTTTCTTTGTGTCTATGATAAATGGTGAAGTGATTTGAAAGTGGAATTGTGAAAGTAATTCTTTCGAAATATTTAAATGATATTTACATTATGAGAATTGATATTCTTGATGAACTGAAAGTGATTGACAAATTATATGATGAGTCACATGTGTTTTGTACTTATTTCATTCTCTCATGATTATGATGATTTTCTTCGGGCTATGTGAGTCTTTCATACATCCTGCATATTTCTTATAAATATTTATGATGATGTTTATACAACTGCATACACCCCTATATACTCAGTTCGTTTCTATGGTACTGACCCACATCTTCAGATGTGGGCTATATTTTCTGGGAATGTAGGTTCATGTGATCAGTTCCAGGTTTGATAGTGATTCTTTAGGCACGCTGTCTGCATCCTTTATTGTGGTGAGTCCTCATGTTTCGAGGACGTAATGTCTGAGGTTGGTTTCACAAAATTGGTTACATTTGATAACTGAGTATGATTCAGTTGGGGCATGTCTCAATGGCTCGCTGGTTTTATTGATTTTCTTAGAGGCTTGTCAGACTATGTTGGGAGTTGACTAATAAGTCTATTTTGTTATCTTTCTGAAATTCTTTTATTCTTGGATAATGAGTACTCTATTGATATTCGAGGGTTATTTATGGAAACCTCATTGATTTGTGTTGAACTGAATGAAAATGGCTCAAAGGGTTAACTTGGGGCTACTCATAGCCTTAAGCACCGTGTGACACTCCGGGACCCATTTTTGGGGCGTTACAAACTTGGTATTAGAGCCTAAGGTTTTAAGGTGTCCTAGGGATTCTGAAAAGCCGCGTTAAGTAGAGTCTTGATCATCGGTGTGTAGCGCGCCACATCTATGAGAAAGAGGCTACAAGACGTTTTAGGAAAAAGTATAATTCTTTCTTTCAAAAGTCTATTATGATTAAAGTGTCTCTCTCTGCTATTGATTCATGCTCTCCTCTTTCAGAAATATGCCTCCACGTCGAGCGAGAAGAAATAATGATGGTTAGCAACCTCAACCCACTGACCCATTGAATGAAAACGTGTCTCATGCTGAATTTCGGGCAGCCTTTCAGGCGCTGGCCTAAGTTGTTAATGTAAATGTTCAGGCTAACTCGACCCCGGCTCCACAGTAGAAGGGAAGTAATTCAGCTGCTGCTAGGATCTGTGACTTCATGTGGATGAATATGCCAAAATTCTATGGGTCCAAGTCTGATGAGGATCCATGGTTGTTTTTAGAGGAGGTGCGGAAGATTACTCAGGTGATGCATGTATCTGAGGAACATAGTGTGGAGTTGGCTACGTATAGGTTGAAAGACCTTGCTTATGACTGGGTTGTTGCTTAGAGGAAAGGTAGAGGTGAGGGATTTGTCCCTACAACTTAGCAAGAGTTCTAGGATGTATTCCTGGATAAGTTTTTCCCTTTGGAGATGAGGAAGGCGAAGGTGGAAGAGTTTATAAACTTGCAACAGAGCTCTTTGACTGTGAGGGAGTACTGTCTAAAGTTCAATCAGTTGGCCAAGCATGCTCTTGACTTAGTGGCTGATAATCGGGCTAGTATGAGTAAGTTTGTGACTGGAGTGTCTAGTTATGTGGTTAAGGAGTGTAGGTCTGCTATGCTGAATAGTGAGATGAATTTTTCTAGGATGATGACTCATGCCCAATAGATTGAGGCAGACAAGATTAAGGAAAGAGATAGAATGAGGGGAATAAAAGAGCTAGGTTCGAGCAGCACGGACAAGGTCAGACTAGATCGCAGGGAGGGAGTCACCCTCAGTATCAGGATCGTTCTTCTATGCCAACACCATTATCTGCTAGTGCTCCTATGCCTAGAGGTAGGCAGGAGCAAGGTACCAGGTCATATGCATCCAGGTCCCAGTACAGTGCTAGCAGTAAGCCAAATCGTCCCTTGTGTCCTAAGTATGGTAGGGCTTATTCGGGTGAGTATTGGGGTGAGAATAGGGGTTGTTTCTGGTGTGGTGACATGGGTCACAGAGTTAGAGATTGTCCACAGGATGGACAAGGGCATTGTGACTATCGCCCTCAGACCCAGACTCAGACTGTTAGTATTCCAGTTCCAGCGACTCGCCCAGCCCCAGCTTAGGGCGTCTCTTCTAGCAATGCTGGCGGGCAGCGCCATAATAGATTCTATGCTTTACCGTCCCACCAGGAACAAGAGGAATATCCTGATGTTGTTACTGGTATGCTTCGTATATTTCAGTTTAATGTGTATGCTTTGTTGGATCCTGGATCCAGTTTCTCATATGTTGCACCTTTGATTGCTGTGAATTTTGAAATAAGTCCTGAGATTATTCCTAAGCCTATCCTAGTTTCTACCCCAGTAGGTGATTCGATTATTGCCCAAAAAGTGTATAAAAAGTGTCCTGTTACCATTCCTTATAGTCTTGTTGGATGACCTAATTAAGTTAGACATAGTAGATTTTGATGTGATTCTGGGTATGGACTGGCTGTATTCTTCTTATGCCTCTATTGATTGTCGAACCCGAGTGGTCAAGTTTCAGTTTTCGGGTGCATCCGTGTTTAAGTGGTATGGGAATTCTGTGTCACCCAAGAGTCATTTTATCTCTTACCTCAAAGCTAGAAAGCTTATTTCCAAGGGGTGTATTTACCATTTGGTTAGAGTTAAAGACACTAAGTCTGAGACTCTAACTCTCCAGTCTGTTAACATCGTCAATATATTTTCTGATGTCTTTCCAGATGATCTCTCAGGGATACCTCCTAATAGAGAGATAGAGTTTGGGATTAATCTTTTTTTCGATACTCAGCCCATTTCTATTCTTCCTTATCGTATGGCCCCTGCAGAACTTAAGGAGTTGAAAGAGCAACTCAAAGATCTACTAGATAAGGGTTTCATAAGGCCC
>NW_025887930.1:22451-41988 GCF_002878395.1 Capsicum annuum
CTGCAGGGGCCATACGGTAAGGAGAAATAGAAATGGCCCCTGCAGAACTTAAGGAGTTGAAAGAGCAACTCAAAGATCTACTAGATAAGGGTTTCATAAGGCCCAGTGTTTCTCCTTGGGGTGCTCCTGTGTTGTTTGTGAGAAAGAAAGGTGGCTCTTTGCGTATGTATATTGATTACCACCAACTGAATAAAGTCACCATAAAAAATAAGTACCCCCTTTCGAGAATAGATGATTTGTTTGACCAATTGCAAGGTGCAAGTTATTTCTCAAAGATAGACCTTCATTCCGACTATCATCAACTCAAAGTTAGGGAGTATGACATCTCGAAAACTGCTTTTCAAACTTGTTATGGCCATTTTGAGTTTCTTGTTATGTCTTTTGGGTTAACTAATGCCCAGCAGTTTTCATGGACCTCATAAATCAAGTGTTCAGATCATATTTGGATATGTTTGTTATAGTGTTTATCGATGATATACTGGTGTACTCTTATAGTAAGGATGAACATTCTGATCATCTTCGAACTGTCTTGCAAACCCTTAAAGATCACAAGTTGTTCGCCAAGTTCAGTAAGTGTGAGTTTTGGCTAAGGTCAGTTGCTTTTCTGGGTTATATCATTTCTTTTGACGGTATTAGAGTTGATCCCCAAAAGACCGAAGCTGTTAGAAATTGGCCTAGACCTATTTCTCCGACTGATATCTGAAGTTTCTTGGGTTTAGCTGGCTATTACCACTATTTTGTTGAGGGTTTCTCCTCTATAGCGTCTCCTATGACTCGGTTGACCCAAAAGAAAGTGAAGTTCTTGTGGTTCGAATCTTGTGAGAAGAGTGAGTTTTCAGAAGTTGAAGACTCGACTCACTTCAACCCCTATTTTGACTTTTCCTGATGGTGTTGATGGTTTTATGGTGTACTGTGATGCTTCGAGTGTTGGATTGGGTTGAGTATTGATGCAGAAGGGTAAGGTGATAGCTTATGCTTCTAGACAGTTGAAACCCTATGAGAAAAATCACCCCACCCATGACCTTGAGTTAGTTGTTGTTTGTTTGCTTTGAAAATCTGGAGACACTATTTGTATGGTGTCCATGTTGATGTTTTCACTGATCATAAGATTCTGCAGTATGTGTTTACCCAGAGAGAATTGAATCTTAGGCAAAGAGGATGGTTAGAATTTGTAAAGGACTATGATATGAGTGTGCTGTACCATCCGGGAAAGGCTAATGTTATGGTGGATGCCCTAAGTAGAGTGTCCATGGGTAGTGTTTCACATATGGTAGAAGGTAAGAAAGAGTTGGCTTGTGATGTACATCGTTTGGCGAGATTGGGGGTTAGGTTGTTTGACTCTGCTGCAGGTAGTATAGGGGTTCAGAGTAGTTTCGAATCCTCCTTGGTTTCGGAAGTGAAGGAAAAGCAATACTTATATGCTAGTTTGGTCAGACTGAAAGAGCCAGTCAAGGATCAAAAAGTAGAGGTTTTCTCCCACGGGGGATATGGTGTGTTGAGATTGCAGGGTAGATTGTGTGTCCCAAATGTTGAAGATCTGAGATAAAGGATTATGGCTGAAGTGCACGAGGCACGATATTCTATTCATCCTGGTGCTACTAAGTTGTACCGAGACTTACGGGAAATCTATTCGTGGAGTGGCATGAAGAAAGATATAGCAGCGTTTATCGCTAAGTGTGCAACATGCCAACAGGTTAAGTTTGAACACCAAAGACCTGGTGGTATGATGCAAGAGTTTAGTATTCCCACCTGGAAGTGGGAAGAGATAAATATGGACTTCGTGATTGGTTTACCTTCTTCCCGACGCCATCATGATTCCATTTGGGTAGTGGTTGATAGGTTGACTAAATCTGCTCATTTCTTGCCTGTTCATACTTCATACACTGCTGAGGATTACGCTAGATTGTATATCTGAGAGCTAGTCAAACTGCATGGAGTTCCCTTGTCTATCATTTTGGATAGGGGTACTCAGTTAACTTCGCAATTTTGGAAAGCTTTTCAGAAGGGTCTTGGTACCCAAGTACTTTTGAGTTCTGCTTTTCATCCGCAGACCGATGGCCAGGCTTAGCGGACCATCCAGACCTTAGAGTATATGTTGAGAGCTTGTCCACTTGACTTTAAGGGAAGTTGGGATGATCACTTACCGTTGATAGAGTTTTCTTACAATAACAGTTTCCACTCTAGTATTGGTATGGCTCCGTTTGAAAGCCTTATATGGGAGGAAGTGTAGATCATCCATAGGTTGGTTCGAGGTGGGTGAAGTGGCTGTGAGTGGTCCTGATTCGGTATTTGTGGTTGTGGAAAAAGTTAAGTTGATTAGGGAAAGGTTAAAAACTGTGCAGAGTCATCAGAAGTCATATGCGGATGTTATAAGGAGAGACCTTGAGTTTGAAGTTGGTGACCTAGTGTATCTGAAAATTTCACCCATGAGGGGGGTGAAGAGATCCGGAAAGAAGGGGAAGCTTAGTCCCCATTATGTTGGTCCTTACAAAATTCTTACCCGTGTTGGTAATGTAGCTTATGAAGTCGAGTTGCCTTTCGAATTTTCCTCTGTTCATCCAATATTCCATGTCTCCATGCTTAGAAAGCATATTAGCGATGCTGTGGTAGTGGATTCCTCTGTTAGTGCTGACATTCAAGAAAATCTTTCTTTTGATGAGATTCCTGATGAGATTCTTGATTTCAATGTCCAAAGACTAAGGAACAAAGAAGTTCCCTTGGTCAAGGTGTTGTGGAGAAACCAATCTATTGAGGGTGCAACTTGGGAAGCTGAGGTGGATAGGCGATCCAAGTATCCGTACCTATTTTCTGCGAACTCCAATTAGGCCGAAGGTACCGTTCTTTCCTAAATCATGCACTTTTGATAAAAGTTGCAGCAGTTTAGCTGTCATTTATTATGTTTTCAGCTGTAGTTTCTTGAATTTAGGCATTCTATGTTGCATTCGGAGTGAGAAACGATGTGGTGATGAGTCTAACGAATGGTTTCAGCTGTATGCTCTATTCCCTATCTAATATTGGCATGTCTATCTTCATTCGAGGATGAATGTTTCCAAGGGGGGAGGATGTAATACCCTGGGAAATTTTTCATTGAAATTTTGTGTGGAAACATGTTGGATTCTATCTTCTAGAATGAATTATAAATTTTCCATGCGAAATGTCTTAGATTATGACCCACCATTGCGTAGTATCGAATAAGCTTTCCAACGATATGTGGATCATCCAAAACGGACACCCGAATGACGAGTTATGAACATTCCGATCGAACCGTGAATAGTAGTGAATAGTAAAACATGCAGGAAAAAGTACTGAGGCCTGACATATTTTTACTCCAAATTTAAATGATAATAACTCCTTGTACATAATGATCTGGGTGATCTACTATATATCAATGGAAAGCTCGGCGAGTTCTCTTTCCAATGAAATTGGTTTTATCCAATTTGTCTATCGGAGCAAAAAGTTATGGTCGATCTACTTCAGCCTATCAAAAGTAAATTTTTGGGTCAACTTCAAACGATCATAACTCCTCGTACGCAATGATCTAGGTGAGATACTGTATATCAACGGAAAGATATGAGATTTATCTTTCTAATGAAATTGGTTTCATCCAATTTGAATATCGGAGTAAAACGTTATGGTTGATCTACTTCAGACTATCAAAACATTCCACCAAAGGACAAATTCGAGAATATTTTTTATCTTTAGGGGAGTTTTGGTCATTCCCCCTCAACCAAAATCCGTCCAAACCCTATATTAAAGCCTATTAGAAGAATTATATGTTATATTTCATCAAACTCCCTCAAAAAGAAAACCCTAAGCTCCTACATCCAACTTCAAGAACCTCCAAAGTTCACCATTAATTCTGCAAATTTATTCAAGATTCCAAGTTCCTAGTTCAAGAACTCCAAGAACCATCATTCAAAGGCACGATTAACATCTCAAAAATGAGTATCGATCTAAAGTTCATCATTCAAGGTATGTGGGGTTTTGCAACAAGAACTCTCTTTAGTTCTTGTGCGCAAAATTAATTTTCTTTACAAAGGCATGATTTTTATTTGATTTTTACGAATTTGAAGCATGAACCCATATCTTATGATGATTATTATGAAATCTTGATGTTTATGATTTTGAAAGATGAATTTACATGTGTGGAGATATAAAGCATGAATCTTGAACGATATTTATCATGATTTTGATATTTAGGTCGTGAATCTCCATTGGAAATTGTGTATTTTTAGAAAGAGTATGTTATAAGCACGTTGATGTTGAATATTTGAGATATTTTGAATGATTTGACCTTTTGGTATTTATGGAGTTGTTTTGAACTCGAGTGTGAAAGAAATCTACAACGTGGTCGATTTTGATAGATGGGAAGCATGATGGCTCCCGATGTATATTTATATATTACTGAAATCGTTTTGTTGTGGATTGTCTTTGAAATGATCTAAGCTAAGTCCAGGAGAAATCTTTAGCATCGATTGGGAGGTATAAAGCGACCTTACTTCCCTAAAACTACGTGCCCCCGTAGGAGTGAGCCTGAGGCTGATTTATATAGTGATCACTAGTTTGTGTGGATTTGATATCGATAGTCCTACTCCGATGGCAAGGATAGGACGGCTCCCCCCAACGTGGGTTGTACGTTGGACTCCATGTAGCTCACATGGTTTATGTCGATCATAGGATCTCCCAGTGTGTGTGTGTTTCTTTGTGTCTGTGGTGAATGGTGAAGTGATTTGAAAGTGGAATTGTGAAAGTTATTCTTTTGAAAGATTTAAATGATATTTACATTATGAGAATTGATATTCTTGATGAACTGAAAGTGATTGACAAATTATATTTTGACTCACATGTGTTATTGTACTTATTTCATCCTCTCATGATTATGATGATTTTCTTCGGGCAATGTGAGTCTTTCATACATCCTGCATATTTCTTATAAATATTTATGATGATGATGTTTATACAACTGCATACACCCCCATATACTCGGTTCGTTTCTATGGTACTAACCCACATCTTCAGATGTGGGCTACATTTTCTCAGAATGTAGGTTCAGGTGCTCAGTTCCAGGTTCGACAGTGATTCTTTGGGCATGCTGTTCTACATCCTCTGTTGTAGTGAGTCCTCATGTTTCGAGGATGTGATGTCTGAGGTTGGTTTCATGGAATTATTTATATTTGATAACTGAGTATGAGTCAGTTGGGGCATGTCTCAATGGCTCACTGGTTTTATTGGTTTTCTTATAGTCTTGTCAGACTACTATAGATGTTGGTAGTTGACTTATAAGTGATATTTTGTTATCCTTTTGAAATTCTTTTATTCTTGGATGATGATTACTCTGTTGATATTTGAGGGTTATTTATGAAAACCCCATTGATTTGTGTTGAACTGAATAAAAATGGCTCAAAGGGTTAGCTTGGGGCTACTCGTAGCCTCAAGCACCGTGTGACGCTCTAGGACCCATTTTCTGGGGCATTACTGAATGTCCGACAACAAAGGGTAATGTTGGTGGAGCCAAGTCACAGGCTAATTCTTCTGCACCACCAACGCCTAAAAATGGTGCCACTTCAGCCGCAAAAAATGGCCGCAACCGGTTATACGCCTTCACCAACTTCCAAGAGGCAGAGGCCTTACCGAATGTAGTTACCAGTATGTTGCAAATCTTTTCCCGTGATTTTTATGTGTTACTTGATCCCAGGTCTACCCTGTCTCACGTGACCCCTTATATGGCTGTTGGTTTTGGGTTTGAGCCCGATGTAATTGCCGAACCTTTTTCTGTTTTCACTCCGATAGGAGACTCTATTGTGGCTAGAAGGGTGTATAGAAATTATGTGGTGACTATTTGTGGGCGGGATACTGTGGCAGACCTTGTAGACTTAGACATGGTTTATTTTGATGCTATCTTAGGGATGGATTGGATTTATTCATGCTATGCCACGCTAAATTGTAGAACCCAAGAGGTTACTTTCTCTTTCCTGAATGAACCAGCAATAGAATGGGAGGGACATTCTTTAGCACCTAGAGGGAAGTTTATCTCTTGTCTCAGAGCCTGTAAACTCATTTCTAAGCGTTGTTTGTATCATCTTATTTGGGTTAAAGATTAGAATACCGAAGCCCTTCTCTTCAGTCCATCCCTGTGGTGAATGAGTTCCCAGAAGTTTTTCCAGATGATCTCCCAGGAATACCACCTGATAGGGAGATAGATTTTAGTATTGATTTGTTGCCAAATACCCTTCCCATCTCTATTCCTCCATATATAATGGCTCTTGCAGAGTTGAAAAAGCAGCTAGTAGATCTTCTAGATAAAGGTTTTATCCTTCCTAGTATTTTTCCCTGGGGTTCACCTGTACTTTTCGTGCAAAAGAAAGATGGTTCCTTGCATATGTGTATAGATTACCGTCAGCTGAATAAGGTCACTGTTAAAAATAAATATCCTCTTCCTAGAATTGATGATATTTTCGACCAGCTTCACGGTGCTACTTGTTTTTCAAAAATAGACCTTCGTTTGGGATACCATCAGTTGAAGGTTAGAGAGTCAGATATTCCCAAAACAGTTTTTCTAACCCGATACGGTCATTATGAATTCTTAGTCATGTCCTTTGGGTTGACTAACGCCCTTGCGGCTTTCATAGACCTTATGAATAGGGTGTTCCGTCAGTTTCTAGATCTATTTGTTGTAGTTTTCATTGATGATATTCTAATTTATTCCAAGAGTGAGGAGGACCATGCCAGTTACCTCCGAATCATCCTTTAGACTCTCAAAGATCATTAGTTGTATGTGAAATTTTTCGAGTGCAAATTCTGGCTTAATGCTATTTCTTTCTTGGAGCATATCGTGTTTAGTGATGGGATTAAGGTTGATCTCCAAAAGATTGAGGCAGTGATAAAATGTCCCAGACCCACGACTCCAATCGATATTCAAATCTTCTTAGGTTTGGAAGGGTGTTACAAAAGATTTGTAGAGAGTTTTTTTTTCCATAGCTGCACCACTTACTAAGTTAACTCAAAAAAAGGTAAAGTTCGTATGGTCTGACTTCTGTGAGAATAGTTTTGAGAGGTTAAAAGATAAGTTGACAACTGCTCCTATTTTGACTCTTTCGGAAGGTATGAAAAGGTTTGTTATGTACTATAATGCATCCCATGTGGGACTTGGATATGTACTTATGCATCATGGTAAAGTGGTAGCTTATGCGTCTAGGCAGTTAAAAGTGCATGAGCAAAATTACCCCACCCATGACTTGGAGTTAGCGGTTGTGGTGTTTGCGCTCAAAATCTGGCGGCATTATCTCTATGGGGTATATGTTGATATATTTAGGATATTCACCAACTTGTAAATCTAGGAGAGAGACTTTTGGATTCTGAAGATGGGGCAGTGGTTGTTCATGACGTAGCTAAATCTTCTTTTTGTGCTGAAGTTAAAAAGAAGCAGGTTGAAGATCCCATCTTGATGCAGATCAAGAAAGATGTGGGTCAACAGAAGGTGATGTCTTTTGAAATTGGTGGTGATGGAGTTTTGAGATATCAGGGCAGATTATGTATGCCAGATGTAGATGGGTTACGAAAGAGGATCCTTGATGAAGATCACACTTCGAGGTATGTTGTTCACCTAGGCTCTACTAAGATGTATCATGGTCTAAAAGCTATTTACTGATGGAGAATATGATGCGTGATGTGGCTAATTTTGTTGCCAAATGTTTGAATTATCAACAAGTGATAGTAGAGCATATGAGGCCAGGTGGTACTTCCCAATAGATAACCTTGCCTTGTGGAAATGGTAGATGATCAACATGGACTTCATCACGGGACATCCGAGGTCCCGAAACTAGTATGATTCGATTTGGGTAATTGTTGATCGACTGACCAAGTCGGCCCACTTTCTGCCCATCAGAACTAACTATTCGGGAGATGACTATGCCAAGCTGTATATTGAGGAGATAGTTTTTTTGCATGGAGCACTTGTATCCATCATATCTGACCGAGGTATGCAATTCTCTTCGTATTTTTGGAGGTCTTTTCAGAGGGGTTTAGGCACCTAAGTTAACCTAAGTACTGAATTCCACCCTCAGACTAATAGGCAAGCTGAGCGCACCATTCAGACTCTTGAAGATATATTAAGGGCTTGCATAATTGACTTTAAGGGGAGTTGGGTGGATCACTTTCCATTGATAGAATTCGCATATAATAACAGTTACTATGCCAGTATTAAGATGGCTCCTTTTGAGGCATTGTATGGAAGAAGATATAGGTCACCAATAGGGTGGTATAAAGTGGGTGAGGCTCAGTTATTTAGTCCTAATCTTGTTTATCAGGCAATGGAGGATGTGAAAATTATTAGAGAATGACTTAAGACAGCCCAAAGTCGATAGAAGTCCTACGCAGATGTTAGAAGAAGAGACTTAGAGTTTGAGGTTGGTGATTGGGTATTTCTCAAAGTTTCTCCTATGAAGGGAGTCATGCACTTTGAAAAGAGAGGTAAGATAAGTCCTCGCTATATAGGGCCATACCATATTTTGAGAAGGATAGGGGGAGTTGCTTATGAGTTAGAGTTGCCTACAAGTTTGGGCTCTGTTCATCCGGTATTTCACATATCCATGTTGAAGAAATGTATTGGAGACCATTCCCTAGTGTTTCCTATAGAGAAGATCAAGGTGATAGACTCATTAACATATGAAGAGAAACCTATTGCAATCTTAGATTGCCAAGTTTGGAAGTTGAGGAGCAAAGAGATAGTGTCGGTTAAGGTGTTGTGGAGAAATCACAAAGTTGAGGAAGCAACTTGGGAATCAGAAAATGATATGAGAGATAGATACCCAGACTTGTTTGATTCGGTGGATGACGAAATGGAAGGTACAATTCTTGTCTTATTCTTTTATGGCCTTACTATACTCTAAATCATACTTGTCTGTGTTCTGCGTCATTATTTGGGGATGAATGATCCCAAGGGGGGGATAATGTAACACCCCACAAAAAAATCATCCATGTGTTAGCTTGTGGTAATATGCTCTTAGAGTTAAATGACTAGAATTGTGTCAAAGAAACTTAGTCTCATTTCTGACTTTCAAAGTGAGTAAAGTTCAAACCATATATAATTTCCCTAATTTTGACTTTTTATCATGTGGGAAATTTAATGATCTATCCATCGAAATAAGATTCGCCCAAATACGATACTAGGGCAAGAAGTTATGGATAATTTAAGTTCTAGTCATAAAACACCGTCATTTTGGTGCTTGGCACGTCGTGGAGGGGGCCTATTTAGAAATTGTCAAATTTCAGTAACATAACACGATTGTGGCACGTCACGCTTAAGTTTCAGGTCCCAACCAGTGGGACAACGTAATGGCTCCGCATTGCGGTGACCTTAAGAATCTCACTCGTCAATTTTCAATAAGCCACCGCGATTGTGGTGCATTGCGGTTACCCATGAAATCGGGCTCCCAGTTATATTTTTATTACATCTCATTAAAGGTATATAGGGTATTTTCCACCCCCTTATCAGCCTAAACACGGGATTTAATCTCAAAGACACCAGAATACATTCATAATCATTCAAATTACTCAAGAACACTCTCTAGGATTTCAAACTAAAAACCCAAATAACTCAAGATTTAACCGTAGATTTTCAAGATTGATTGAAGATTTGGAATTCCCAAATCGTAGGCTTCAAGAATCATCCATCAAATTTCTAAATTGAGGTACATGGGGGTTATCCTAAAAATGCATGGGCTTGTTGAAAACACTCAATTATGATTTAAAGATAATAAAGCATGAATTTATTAAAGGGGTTTGAAATCTGTGATTTTTATTATGCTTTATGCATGTTATTGATATTGTTGTTTTGGCCTTTAGGCCTCATACCCTTAAATTGATTTGCAAGTATATGTATATGTATAAAATTAAAATTTAAGATTTGTTTAAGAGCGCAGATTATGAAGTCTCTCTCTTGTGATAAATTTAAGTTTATGATCTTATTGTGAATGATTTGAAATGCATGATTTATGATCTTGAAACTAGTTTTCTCAATACCTTAGTGTTTGAGCATGATTTAGAGATGATGAGAGAGAGCTTCTTGATATAATTACACCCTTATTTTAAATGAGAAAGAGTTGCATGTGATTGAGAAATTTGACATGACCACCTTGTATTATTGAAATGCTTGACAAAGAGAGTGCCTTGCATGTGTTTACATGAGGTTTGAGAAAGATTTTCTTTGAATTGATTTATTGATATGGTGGTCCCAAACTTATATTTTGAAAATAGAGATTATCATATGCTATTAATGGATCAGAGATGTGACTTGCTAGTCAATGGTATGACGATACCATAAATATGTATGCCATAACAGAGTATGTTTTCAGAATATGTTTTCAGAGAATGCATGCTTTAAAGGGTTAAAAATGGTCTTAAAGAGGGTTAGGTGGTTACCCGAAGAGGGCTTTAGTTCAAGTAACCGTTAGCCTAAAATCGTGATTTGCCGATCCGGGTAGCCGTGTGGCGTAGCAGAGTTAGAGACTCCAACCCTTGCGGCATACTTGGGTAGGAGGCTTCCCCGCCGAGTCAATGGTGGATTCTATATAGACCTTGGAATTTTAGAGTTGTAGGTATACCACCTAGCACAGAAGTAAAACGAAGAGTGTCATAGAGTTCAGATGATTTTATAGTCTTTCGAAAATGCCCATGAGATTTTTTACTATCTGATATGCTTATGAACTATTTTAAATTGCTCTCATATATGTTGAATATAAACTAGTATTTTGGATCTGCTCTACATATCAGTACATCTGTATTGACCGTCTAACTCCAAGGTTTGGAGGCTCAGTCCAAGGGTTCGGCTAATCAGTAGAGTATTCCCGAGAGAAGTGATTCGTTCAGTGGTGAGCCTTCTTTGTTCCAGAAGGTCTGTTATTTTAGATTATGTTATTCCGTTGGTTTGGTCTACTGAGGGCCTTGTCCCAGTTTTCAAAATAGTTTTGAGATATAGCAGAGATTTCGCAGACTGAGTCTGATCTTATTCAGATGTTTTGAATTGTAACTTTCATTCTCATGTCTTGCAACTCAGAGTTAATGACCATGTTTCCATATCAAATTGTATTTTCACATATTCTCTTATTGTATGAATGTTGTGCATGACTTCCAGATAGAGTAGGACGTTCGGGCCTTCATGATTCGGGATGTCCGTCACAGTCAGGCCCTAGTTCGGGTCATGACAACGGTATTTAAATAAGGTACAAAAAATATTGATCTATATAAATACAGAAAAATGTAAACAAATATAATTATCTTCGAAAAAAATGTATTACACTATAAACAATTAAAATTATAATATATAAAAAGAATTGTACTGTTATGTTATGTACGTATGTAGATGACTGTGCAAAAATATTAAAATGATAATAAACTGATAAAAATCTTAAAATTTATGAAATTAAGAGTGTGAATGTTTGTGGTGTGTGTTTATTGTGTGTGTGTTGGGTATTTAAAAAAAATAATAATAAATAAAATATCAAATCTACTTTTTCCAAACACATCCATTAAATTATGGATAGCAGGTGAAGGAAAAGTCAAGCGTCATAATGATGACGAGACCTTGACTTGACTGATTTGTTGTTCTATGTATTAAAATAATTAAGTCGACTCAACTTTTGCGGATTGTAATAAATATATAAAAATATAGTTATTGATATGTAATTACAGAAAAATGTAAAGAATATTAAAATTATTAAAATATAATTAATTTGAAAATACTGTAAAAATGTGACATCATTTCGTCCACGTGTGCGGATGATTGGGAAGTGTTAAAAACGATAATAAATTGGTAAAAATTTCAAAATATGAAAAAAATATTGATAAGTTATAAAAGTAAAAAGTGACAACAAATTGATTAAAATCCTGAAGTAAGGATGATTATCAATAATTTATCAAACAATTATAAAAGATGTGAAAATTATATTTTGTGCCCTTTAATGATCAGGAAACTTGAAGATGTTAATTTTAGGTACGGAGAGAAAAAATTGGGTGTCAACAGTAAGTGATCAACTAGAGTTGGTAGTCATCTTGTCATATCTTCCTTCTTCAGTGACAATAATGCTTGTAGATGACAGTAACCAATTCTCTTGTACCAGATTTTCATATATCTGCCTTCGTGGAATAAGAAAGTTGCTCCTTCTCTGTTGGATAAAGGAAAAACTCTTTTCTCTCATCTACTAAAAATTTCATTTCTAGAGGTGTCACTGATTTGGTAGTGATCATCTCCAAATAAAAGTCTAAATCCTTTTTCCACCAAATGTCCTAGACTTAGCAAGTTTTGATCAATTTCAGGAACATAATGAACTTCTGAAATTTTCTTTATGCCTATGTCAGTCTTGATAGCTATGGTTCCAATTCCTTTAACATAAAGATAGTCCCCATTTCTTATCCTAACCTTGGAAATTTTAGTGGGCTTGAACTCCTTGAATAGGCTCTTGTCATGAGTTATGTGATTAGTGCACTCACTATCAATTGACCAAGAGTTTGTTGAGATCTTATTTGAGAAGCATGTTACAACAAAAAGAAGATTCTCTTCTTCTTGATCAACAACTTGAGCATTTGCTTCCTGCTGCGGGTCTTTACCCTTGCAAATCACTACTTTGTATCAAAGTTGTTTGCATTTCTTGCATTTAGCATCAAGTCTCCTCCAACACTTGAATGGTGGATGGCTTTTTGTTCCATAGTGATGGAAAGGGGGAAAGTTCTTTGTCGCACTTCCTCCCTTACATTTATTGTTGGTTGATGTTTCTCCTTCACTCAAAGCTTGATTCTTTTTCTTCTTCGGAGATTTGTTAACCTGGTGCTTACTGGCAAGAGCCCCTTCTATTATAATATCTTATCTCATGTTTCTTCTTTGCTCTTGATCTTTCAGGGAATTGAGTAACTCCATCAAACTAATTTTGATAAATCCTTAGTATTTTCTAAGGTCGTAATTGTTGCTTCATACCTTTCAGGAACTATTACCAGAATCTTCTCAACAATTCTTGAGTTAGTAAGTGTAGAGCCAAGTACCCTCACTGTTGACACCTAATGTTTACCCTCCACGACTAAATTTAACCCTGAGTTTCTTCAATTTTTAATAAAGTTGAAATATTTATTTTATTCGGATAAATGTGCTCTAAAATATTTATTTGGGTTAATTTTGTCATTTAATTGACAATTATACATTTTTTGTGTTTACATATGCGAAATTGTATAAATTTTGTTACTTAAATGAACATTTTTATCAAAATTGGACTTTTACTGATTAAGCTTGAAAATTAATCTAAATGGATAAAGTTTTAATTTAAATAAAATTTGTTCTCAAAACTAATTTATTTGGAGAAATATTTATTTGATTTTATTAAATCAAGAAGCTCAGGATTAAAGGAAGTATTAATTCGTATTAAACTTTAATTTAATTTAGTCAATCAGATTTGGCCATAATTAAAATCAAATTGGCCATAATTGCAATGCAATCGGCCAATTGATTTTCAATTTGTTCAAAATTAAATAAATCTGGCTAAATATTATACCCCAATTGGAGATATATTTTAAATAACCCTAAATTATCAAAAACTCTCATAATTTCTACCTAATTCCCACCAAATCAAATTCAAATCCCAAAATTCAAAAAATGCACAATCCCCCCCCCCCCCCCCCCAACATTGTCTTTATTGCAAATTTGATATTCAAAATTTGTACTACATTATACAATTCTCCCTCAACCTTGTCCTTTTTCCAAATTCAAAAATTGTACTACATTGTACAATTTCGCCCTCAACCTTGTCCTTTTTCAATTTTGAAATTCAAAAACTGTACTACATTGTATAATTTCCCTTCAACCTGTCCTTTTTCCAATTCAAATTTTGAAATTCAAAAATTGTACTACATTGTACAACTCTCCCTCAACCTTGTCCTTTTTCCAAATTCAAATTTTGACATTAAAAAATTGTACTACATTGTACAATTCCCCCCTCAACCTTGTCCTTTTTTCAATTTTGAAATTAAAAAATTGTACTACATTATATCTTATCTTCCACCTCACCTTATTTTAAATCTTTATAATTTTAAAAACACCCCTAAATACTTTCTCCCATATTAGTGGATTAATAGAATTGGATCTCTATCCTTTCTTATAAATACTACCACTATTTTGGTAGAAAGGAAAAAACAAAAAAAAAGGAAGAAGTCTCAAAGAGTAGGAAAAACTTTTGAAACAATAGTTAAATTTCTTTTTTTTAGTAGAAATTTTCAAGCGGTAGTCTAATCGGGGTTCTCGAAAGATTGTTTTTCGATGGTGATCAAGAATCCGAAGAAAGCTTGAAGTCCCATTTTGCTTCCCCAAAAAAGGTAAACACACCTTTTCCTTATTAGTTTTATTATCGTTTTCTTCTTCATCTCCTTCTTCTAAGTAGTTCGTAGTTGTAATTGTGTTTACTGGAATTGTTTGTTGTAGATGTCCTTAAAGGCCATAGGACGCTGTCGTATTGATATTATGATTATTTTCACCCTCATGGTATAAAAATGAGCTAGCAATCGTTGAACGTGTTTCTTTGGCTTTATTCTTTGATTATTATGGATAAAGTTTCAATCTTTTCTTAAAAAATGTGTTCATGCCTTGTTTAAACTTATTGTTGGTGGATATGTTTGTTTTTAGCATGTAAAGTTATTTCCATTAAGTTGAAAAGAATAGTTAATATTAATTGTTTCGCCGTTTGACCTTATTCTTTGATTATTATGGATAAAGTTTTGATTTTTGCTTAAAAAATATACTCGTGTCTTGTTTAAACTCATTGTTGGTGGATATGTTTGTTTTTAGCATGTAAAGTCATTTTCTTTATATTGAAAAGAATAGTTAATATTTATTGTTTTGCCTTTTGGCTTTATTCTTTAATTATTATGTATAAAGTGTTGATCTTTGCTCAAAAGACGTACTTATGCCTTGTTTAAATCCATTGTTGGCGGATATGTTTGTTCTTAGCATGTAAAGCTATTTCTTTTATGTTGAAAAAATAGTTAATATTGTTTGTTTCGCCTTAATAAAAATAGTAACTGGTTAAGTCAAGAATTTGTCATTTGCTTTCTAATTATTTTAATGGATTTCAAAATCCTCATATAAGAGATGAAGTGCTAGCTTTATTTTTCATCCAAGATGTTTATTCTTTTTTTGTTCGCATGTTGTCTTGTCAAAATATGAGAAAGTTCAGACTTTTGCGGCTAAATAAAATTATTTAGATACTTTCGAGTCATGTGTAGTATGATTGTTGAACGATATTTTACTTTTAGATATGCTAAACTTTTATTACAATTTTCTTACTCTGGATTGCTATATGTGCTCTTTGTGTGTGTAAGACTTGATTAATGTCTCTTTTAAATTCATAATATCAAAAGAGAATCAACGATGTCTTAGAAAAATAAATCATTTGTCATTACATGTTTTCTCTAAAGTTGGCCATAATTTGGATGTATGAATCATTGTTAGTGTCACCTTAGTTGGAGTTTAAAGATTTCTGTTCTTGAAAAGTTAGTGTAACGCCCTGAATCTGGTATCCGAAATGCTACACATCGCCTATGACCCCGAAGGACAACAAGCTAACCCATGACTGATATCTGTACCTGTACAGTGCATAATATATGTATATAAATACTAAAATAATGGCTGATAGGCCATAAGGTTCAATGCTGTAACATAACTGATAAAAACATAACATCTGAATGGGGTATGGAATACCTAAAACAACTGAAATAAACTGTCTAAACATAATAGTCTGAAAAGCCTCTAATTGTCTGACTAAGGAGTTGATGGGACATGTCTCCAACTAACTCCAACTACTGAAATAAACTAAGTACTGAAATGAAAAAATAATGATCATGTCCTCAAAGGATGAGGACTCACTGTTGACTTGACTGCTGAGTACTAGAATGCTACTGATGCTTTGGAGCTCGTGCTTCTGAACCTATGGTATAAAACACCATAGCAAAAATGCGTCAATACGATGGAATATACTGGTATGCATGTGAGGTAGGCTAATGCAAAGGTTTCACATGGATGAACTATGACAACTGACTGAACAATATGAACGTGAAAATACATGCATGAATAAGAGACTGTAACCGAATTCATGATAATATGATTACTGAGTCTGAATACTGATAACATGGAAATTTTGACAACTGATGTAACTGATATTCTGAGCGACTGTTTCTGACAGTCTAGTTTCTGATGGAGCTATCTGAGTCTCATACTATTCTGAGTTGACTGTATCTGACAGTCCTAAAATCTGAAGAACTATCTGAGTTCTTTAACTGAAACTATATGACTGTATATGATAGTCCTGATTCTTTAACTGAAACTGTGGGAAGTAGTATCTAATCGACATGCACCATAATAGCTGAGCTGGGGTCCAATTTATGCTCTGATTGGAGGGATGTCAATACCGCGCCACTGGTAAGGTCAAGCTGTTAGTGACCTCATATAACATGTAACTCTAACGAGAACGGTGGGAACCCTCATGTAATAGGTTAAGCCAACTCATCTACCCTCATATAACAGGCTATGATGTCTCAACCTATGCTGGCTAGATAGTTTTGAATGCAAGGATTGCTTCTAAGAATCACACTCTCATATAACAGGTGCGTCCCTATCCTTGGGTTCGCTCGACACTAATTCCTACTCCCATCTTAATAGACACTGAACATTATTAACTAAACTGGACTAGACTGAATTCATGGAGTTCCATTAACTGACGGAATACTACTGGGATTACTGAATTACGGAGGTTTCCCGAGTCACATAACTGACTGAGTACTGTGAATCATGGCTTGACTGAGGATATCATGAAAACATGACACTGGCTCTAGGCACACAGATATATTTTTTGGGTACAAGTACCCCCAGGACTCTATAGAAGGAAACTGATAAAGCATAACTTTCTTGAATACATGACCAACATCAACAATCCATAATGCAATAGGTTAGGGATTTCATGAAGTACATGGTTATCATAATCTTGTACATAAATGGGTATACACATCAACCTACCAATATTTCATCAACTAGTCCCCTAAGTAATCCTTCAAACATTCATAATGCATAACAATATCATAGAAGTCATTTTGATAGCAAGGGTTAGGGGTGTACATTGGTCGGGTTGATTCAGTTTTTATTAAAAAAAAAAGCCCATCATGTCGGTTTATTAAAACTATAAACCAAATCAAACCAACATAAAATTATTTTTTTCGGTTGAGGTTTTAGTCAATTTTTTTGGTTTTTTTTGGTATTTTTGGATTTTTTAATAATATTTAGTTTTTACAACTATATTGTGATCGAAGACTAGATCAAATATGTTTTCACTCATGTGCTAATGAAAAACCATAATTATGAAAAAATAAGGAGCGGAAAACTCTCTTGAAACTAAAAAGTGAGATGAATAGTAAAAAGTTTAGTTTTTAAGTTTATATTGGGTTTTGGATCATTTAATTAGCAATTAATGGACAAATGTTACAACTTAAAGGTCCAAATTTAAATATATATATCTACATCTACTTTCAAATTATTGAAAATTACTAAACTAGTTGAAAAAGTATTTAAAAAGTAGATTATAATTAATATTTTATGTATAAAAAAGTTTGAATATTATATCTATATCTATACTATATTAAAAGTGTGAAGGGCCTTAAAAATGACGTTTGAACTTTTTTCCCCTCATTAGAAGCCTTTGCAATAGATAAAAACGTCTTTTTACGATTTTCCTCAATTTATTATTTAATTAAATTAAAGACTCCTAAAATATATGAAAAGAATTTAATAACTCCTAAAATATATAGAAAGAATCCTGATAAACTAAAAACTTCTAGTACTT
Source organism: Capsicum annuum (assembly GCF_002878395.1). Taxonomy (NCBI): domain Eukaryota; kingdom Viridiplantae; phylum Streptophyta; class Magnoliopsida; order Solanales; family Solanaceae; genus Capsicum; species Capsicum annuum. The sequence continues at coordinate 40,316 of NW_025887930.1, forward strand.
CATAATTTAAAATTATAAAGAAGAATAAGTAGAATATTATGAATAAAATTGTTAGGACAAGTCAAAGTTAAAAAGGGAAGAAATCGTTGTGCACATAAAAAAAAGGTGGAAAATTTTATATTTAATTATATGATTTATAAAAGAAAAATTTTATAAATAGAATAAATTTAATTTATTATTCCTACGCATGAATTTTAGGATTTAATAATATATATTTGTTGATTTTGATTATTTAATCTAGGTAATATTTAGTACTTCTAAAAATAGAATTTTGCCTTATATAAAAAATATTCTTTATAATTCTATTTAAGTAATATTTTGGATCAAAATTTATACGAAACAAATTCTTATATTGTACTTTTACTTTTTATTTTAGTTTTGATTCACGAGTTTTCTTACTATCATTATCATCATTCCTTTTGCCTTTATTTATTTCTTTTAAATCATACCTTTAAAGATTATATATGAAGAATAATAATAATCAACAATTGACATTGATTCTCTCTTTTTATAATTTCTTGTGTTTCTCTTTTAGTTGAAAGTTTCTGATCGAAAAATTGGATAAGTATATTGCTGCCGAATGAAGTTGTCAAAAATCAAAGGTTTATTGCTCTTTTTATCTTTTACTTTCTTTGCGTAATCGTGACATAATTTTTGATTATCGTGGCATAAAAAGGGCTCCAATCCTATTTTTCTTTAAAAAAAAAACATATCAAGGTCACAGATTAGGATAGGAGGTTAAATTCTTTTTTATTTATGAGTCATGTTTTTTGTAATATCGTAACTTTTATGTACAATTCAACCACTATAGAAATCCATATTATTTGTAAGTGAGAGATATTAATTGTTATTTATATTAAAGAAAATCGTAATACTAATTTATGAGAATAACATAAAAAGGCGGCTATGGAATTTCAAAGAACAAAATAAAATCGAAGCAAAAAAGTTGTTTGTAGTATAGTCATTTTCACCGATATCACATTATGCATAGTACCCTCCTCTATCGAAGGTTGGGTTTGATTGAGTTGGTTTTAGTTTATATGTGAATGTCTTGGTTGCTTGTAATCACATGTGGATATTTGATCTTCATAATTTAAATTTAAAGATTTGATGATATGGAGCCACATACAAATGTAGATGTAGGAAGTCGACTAAATATAATTCAAATATCTACTTAAAAAATCTGACTATATAGATTTGAGATATGAACACAAAAATTTCACTGATATTTATGTAAGGAGGAGGATCCGAAAGCTTATATATAAAAGGCCGTTATTCAAAATTCTTCATCACAATTTTTTAAGGCATTATTCTCTCAATGATTTTTGCCTTCGATAATATTGCATTTTTTTCTCTAGGAATATTTCTTTTATCATCTTTTGTGCATGTAATTGATAAGGTTTAAATTTTACTGTTGTGTCCAATTTTAGTCTTTTTTTGGCATAAGATTTGTAAGGAAGCAATGTTTTTATAATTAGATATCTTTGTAAAAATTTATAATCCACTCTATTTGAGTAAATTACTATTTAACTTTTTATAATAAAGTTATATATAAATATCTATATAAGCTTTCGCAATAGACAAAATCGTCTAATTTTAAATAATCAAAGGTTACACGTGCGGTTAAACTAATATATATATATATATATATATATATATATATATATATATAT
>NW_025887930.1:42088-79724 GCF_002878395.1 Capsicum annuum
AACACCAAACCAAACCATAAGTCGGTTTTTTTTCTTGGTTTGGTTTGGTTCGTTGGTTCGGTTTGACTTGACGGTTTCGTCTGTACACTCCTAGTAAGGGTAAAGCATGCATTTATTATTTGGATCACAATTTAGCTATAAGGCATAATTTATATCCCTTTAGGTATTTTATCAAACACCTTACATGCACAACTTAAGGCATAGGTGAAATCATCAAATTTCACAAATCATAAACCACCAAATTCATGGATTTCAATTTATATACTAATGTAGTTTCATAATTTCACATAAAGATCCCAACTTGGGAATCAAACAACAACCATCACATAAACTTGAACAACCCACAACATAATAACATGATTCATAATTTAAATAGGGTTCTTGAGCTTTATGGATGAAAGGAATCCATAAATCAACAGAACGCATACCTTAGTTCGTGATCCTACGAAGATTGACAGAGAAACTTCTTGAATTTGAATCCCCCAATTGGAATCCTAGCTTGTTCTTGAGAGGTATTTGAGAAAAAGAAGTATATTTTTCTTCAATTGGGGATAAATCCCATGTTTGGGAGCTTATATATGGGTGGAAAATGACCATTTTCCCCTTAAAACGACCCAAAAATGGAGTGTTTACGTCACTTGGGCCATAAGATATACGGCACACACCTTATCTCATAATCTAGGTTATGCGGCGCACACCTTATCGCATATATTATGTTGTACATCGCACACCTTATGGCATAAGTTAGGTTGTCCATCGCACACCTTATGTTAGGCGACGCACTCCACTTTGCAAAGCCATAACTTCTTGCTCGGGTGTCAGATTTTGGTAAAATTGGTATCCTTGGAAAGATAATTTGATTCTATACAATTTAGTAGGTCTAAACCTACCAAATTACCAAATATACATTAAGTTATGCTCGTTAAAAGATGACCCTTACAAAATCAAACACTAAAACTTGATGGATTCGAAAGCTCTTAGCTTGTCTTACTCTAAGTGACTCTTATGAACACGCTTAATACATCATAAGCTCTATTCTCACTAGGATACTTATTTTAAGTCATGTACTCAAATATTAATCACAAGATAGGAGGTTTCATACGTAGGAACAATAGTTCATTTTCTATCTTAGAAATATACAGGGTGTTACAATATCTCCCCCTTGGAGACATTCGTCCTCGAATGAGACTGACTGAAAGGTGAGAGATGATAAAATGAAGTACGTACAATACATACACTAATGAAACATGATTTCATGATTGACATGATTGATAGTCTGAATATATCATACTGAACATGCTTATCTGATGTATGGGTAACTGATTCATGAATGCATGACTGACATTTCGGATAAACTGGATTTCTCATAATGAGGATGCATATCTGATACACGACTGATAAGCTGAATTCATGCATTTCTATGTATGATTATATGATTAAACTGATACATGAATGCATGACTGAAGATGCAATGGTTTATGTATAATTGAAGATTGAATGGTACTTAGTACTAAGTTTATAACGGAATTCTAAGCATGAAATTGAATACCAAGTTGGTAACAAAACTGAACATGATAACTGATACCAAATTTGTAACTCAAATTTAGACACGGAACTGAATAAACTTAAGCAAAACTATTAGCTTGAGCTGAGTCTGAGTTAGCGGAAAAGAGGTGAGAATACTTGGTCTGTATATCTGCTCCTGCTTTCCAAGTAGCTCCCTTAACGGACTTGTTCCACCAAAGAACTTTGACTAGAGGGACTTCTTTGTTCCTCAGTCTGTGAATCTGATAGTCTAGGATTTTGACTGAAATCTCTTCGAAAGAGAAGTTATTCTGAATATCTATGCCCTCTATAGGGACTACAACTGATGATTCCCCTATGCACTTATCAAGCAAGGAGACATAGAACACTGGATGAACTGAGGCTAGATCTAAAGGTAATTCGAGCTCATAAGCTACTTTGCTGAAATAACAAAAAATTTTGAAGGGACCAACATATCAGGGACTGAGTTTTCCCTTCTTGCCAACTCTCTTCACTCCCTTCATGGAATAGATCTTTAGATACACATGTCACCAATTTCGAACTCGATATCCTTTACTGAACATGCATAAATAGGAACATGAGAACATAATAGAGTCTGAAACGTGATACATGAACTGAATATCATAAACTGAACCAAGCCCCTAAATACATGGCTCACGACTGAGATTGAAACTTGAGGGTCAACTTATGAGTACCCCCTACTCAGAACTGGATTCATTACATGAAGAAAGAATGGGATGCTTATGTCATGAAATTTTGGGGGTTGATAGTGTATCTCCCCCTTGGGACGCTACGTCCCTTGAAGAATGATGACTTGGTTGAGATGTTGAGAAAAACTGGGGCGATGCACAAGGCAACTACGAACTGAATCGTGATTAATTATCTGAAATCTAAAATGGAGTCATGATACATGGACTAAGATGAGCTTGCTTCTATATAGTTGGTTTATCTGAGAATGGTTACATTCATGAGACTTCGGATAGTACATCTGGATGGAAGGGACGGGAACCCAAGCCATGCGTACTTATCCATCTGACTGCTAAACTGAATTACTGGCTTTGTAGATTAACTCATGCTATAAACTTATAATCGACAGGAGCCTTTATTTAAAACTCTTTCTATAGAGTTGCTTTAGGGTGTAAGGAAACCTTAGCGTGATCTGATTAAGGTAGTTGATAAGAAAATCATCACTTGGCTAAATTTTGGTAAGATGAGTTGAGGTCTACGAACATGATTTAAGATGAGGTGACTAAGCCTCCTATACTGCAATTGAGACTACTCAAAAGATTCACGTAGGTGATAAGCACGAGTGCATAAATATTTTGACTTATCTGATTAACAGGATAACTTATAGCTAAATACTAGGCATGTAAGACTGCACTGTACTTAGTCTGAATAGCTGGATTGAGGCTATAGAATATTATGCATAGGAGGTAAGAACTAACTGAGTAACATGAGGTAACTTGAGCATGGATTCATAAGGTCTGTATTATTTATGAATGCGGGACCAAGTGTACGACATGATTTGGAAATATTTTGTAAACTGAGGTACTAAAATACTAATAACTGAGTAACTGACAATTGTACGCTAGGGTCAAGAAGTCTGAAACTGAATTGAGTTTCTGACCTGATTACTTAACTGAAGCTGACATTATAACTAAGGCTGTAACTGGGACTCATAATGAAACTAAATGCTGGGTCCTGATAACTGAATACTGATAACTGAGGTTTAGACTGATACCAAAGGACTTAATTCTAAGACTGAACACTGATCACTGAGTACTGAATACTAAAATTATAACTGAGATATCAACTGAGTTTTGATAGTTATGTAATGAGGACTAACATAAGTCAAGGATCTGAATATACACTCACACTGTACTTTCCCCATTTCTAAATGCTACCTCTTGCTAGCCATTTACTTGCACACTAATATGACATTCAATCCTATCTTCATAACTGATAACGCTCAATCTACAGCTCTCGTGGGAGTGTAAAGCGGTCGTTAGCAAATATAGAACCCAACCTGGGTTGGGTATCGATCCCACAGAGAATAGCTTGGCCAACAAGCAAGAGAAATTACTAGACTTTTAGTGCAAGTTTCGTAGGAAAGGGGGGATTGTAGTATGTAACCAAAACAAGAATGTAAGAACTGAAAATAGCAAAATAAAGAGAGATTGTCACGTGTGTTGTAAACAATGAGAATTGAGGCGTTGGGGTTATGTCCACCTTCTGAGGTATACGTCTCTATTGGCTATGAGTGTGTAGAGTCTTGACATGTAATTGCTTATAGAGAATTGTAGTCGATGGTAAATCCAAGCGTCTCTCGACCTAAACAAGGACTATTTCACTTTAACTCTCTCGAGCTTAAAGCGTGACTAACGGTACGAATTCTCCAAGAAGTTAGTCCAGGTACGGCACTAGCTTTTTAATAGGAAAGGGTGTCCTACTACCTTGACATTATCTCTTTTCCAGACAAATAACTTTTCTCTCGAACAAGTCAGATGTTAGACTGGCGTTGGTCTATGCGTCTTCTTTTCTAGACAAATAACCTTTCTCTCGAACAGGTTAGATGTTAGAATGGCGTGTTCTTGTGTTTGAACCGCAAAGAATGTAGATTTAAGATGAAGAGAATAATGATATAAGCAATATACTTGTCTTGAACTCACAAACTCATAGCTATAGATAGTAACTCATTCGGCTTCCATAACCCCAACTAAGAGATTTAGTTACCCATGAATGCGAAGGATATCACGTTTTGCATGGTGGATGGCGTGAATAGTAGGTGTTTGGCGTGTGGTTTTAGTGATTCCGTAGCAAGTAACGATTCTCTTGTTGTGGAATTTAAGAGTAGAAGAATGAAGAATTGAGAATGGGTTGTAGGAAGATGTCTTAATTGTAAGGAGATGAATGAATTGTCAGAATGTCTCCCTCCCTTCTTTCTCTTTTAAAATCTCTAACATGATAGGGTATTTATAATACTCCTATCCTACTCCTACTAAACTAATAAAATAAATAACCAAATCCTAATATACTAATGAAATCCTTGACCCAATTGTACTAGGGTAAGGTTACAAAATTATAATCCAAATAGAATGATGAAACACATAACCTAATTGCACTAGGTTAATGTATTATGGCAAAAATCCAGCTTTGTGTCTGTAAGTCCCAAAGTCTTCAGAAATGCTGTTTTAGCCCGGGACAGATTTTCCATGCAGCAGATTTAGTCCTTTATGCGTCCAGCTCCTTTCCATCTCGTTTGTGAGCTTTCTTTTGCGTCAAGTAAGCCATAAATTGCTGTATTTTGCATCATTTATACCTGAAACTTTCCTAATCACATTTGTTAGCTCATTTACAGGAAAAAGGACTAAAAGTGTACGAAATAGATAATTAGTTCTCGAAACTAGGCTAAAATATGGGCAAAATATATTGATATAGGCGCGTAATTTCGCCTATCATCAATAACTACACCCTCGTGTACAATAAGTATGTAACAATCTTATCTTAATATGTAATATCAACTCTCTCCCATCCGTAAAATTGCTTATCACTACACAGTTTTCATAAAGAGAGCTCACTGAAGGGTTGAATCAGGAGGACCTGAAGTATAAATAGATACTAACTAAACTTTGACACTTGACTGAATCCTGAGGAATAGAATATAAACATCATGGATTCACCAAGAGGTCTAAAATGGGGATATTTATAACATAGTCTGAATTTAACTGATCAGTAGGGGCGCAGCAGGAGTCATAAAAGCTGAGTATACTAAAGAGCATGATATATGTACATGATTCATGAGCTATATGACCTGAGTTTGGAGTTTTCTGTATTTGTAGGACATGATTTGTATTACTGAGGGGAATAGAACTGAACTTTTTATGCTGGGAACTAGAATCGTTTTCCCCTAACTATTTTTCTATATGTACTGGCACTATTACTAGAATCTGAGGGCCTAACTTGGTCACTTGGTCTATCATCTCCCCCTTAGCTTTAAGCCATCATCATAAGTCTGTGAACACTTTACTAAACTCTGAGCTGAACTGCAATTATCATTATATGCTTATACTCTGTTCGACACATGGTTACCTTAATAAACACACCATCTACTTCTGTTTCTCATAGACTACTAATATCACATCTCCTAACTCACATCCCCACATTCATACTTAGTATCAATTAATAAACTTAAATTCTTTCTAGCATTGTTCAAGCCTATTGATTTACTTTGGTACAACTATCCCCATGAATACATAGTTTGTTCAATAAGTATAATACTATCCCAACTCTACTACTGCTAAACTCCTGGGTTTATGCATCTAACTCTAGGTCATATGCTATCATAGGATTTTGAGAAAGGGTCTGATGACATATCTAGATTTAGGTTTGTGGATGAGTTCTTATGATCATGAATGAAATATGTACAACTTTGGAACATAATGGAACTGATGGGATACTTGTGAGCCTGTGGGCAATCCCATAATTATCTGTGGGAACTATCTGTGAAAGACCTATCCCTAGGAATTTGAGCTTTACTATTTCTATTACCTTTAAAGTAAGGTAGAGTTGACATGAGTGAAGTATGATAAGAATATTCATGAGTTTCCTAAAGAACCTTTCTATAGCATGATCTGAGACATGAAAGAAGGAAAATTGTTCCTAAAACAACTTATAGCCTCCTGCACATAAGTTTGGTGCACAATACACCCATGCACAAGACTCTACTAGATGCGACTTTCAGACTTTCTAGGATACTATTGAACCTTAAGCTTTGATGCTAAGTTTGTAACGCCCCAAATCTGGTACTCGAAATGCTACACGGTGCCCATGACCCCGAAGGACCATAAGCTAACCCATGACTGATATTTGTACATGTATACTGCATAATACATGTATATAAATGCAGAAATAAAGGATGATAGGCCATAAGCTTTAATGTGGTAACATAACTGATAAAAACATAACATCTGAATAGGGTATGGAATACCTAAAATAACAAAAATAAATTGTCTAAACATAATAGTCTGAAAAGCCTCTAACTGTCTAAATAAGGAGTTGATGAGACATGTCCCCAACTAACTCCAACTACTGAAATGAACTAAGTACAGAAATGATAAAACAATGATCATGTCCTCAAAGGATAAGGACTCACTGTTGACTCTGACTGTTGAGTATCGGAATGCTATTGATGCTCTGGATCTTGTGCTTCTGAACCTATGGTATAAAATGCCATAGCTCAAATGCGTCAGTATGATAAAATGTACTGGTATGCATGTGAGGTAGGATAATGCAAAGGTTTCACATGTATGAACTATGCTAACTGACTGAATAATATGAATGTGAGAATTCATGCATGAATAAGAGACTATAACCGAATTCATGATAATAAGATTACTAAGTCAAAATACTGATAACATGGAAATTCTAATAACTGATATAACTAATATTCTGAGCGACAGTGTCTGACAATCTAGTTTCTGATGGAACGATCTGAGTCCTGTACTATTCTGAGTTGACTGTATCTGACAGTCCTGAAATTTGAAGAACTATTTGAGTTCTTTTACTGAAACTGTATGACTCTATCTGACAGTCCTAATTCTATAACTAAAATTGTGCGAAGTAATATCTAACTAACATACCCCAAAATATGCCATAATAGCTGAGCTAGAGTCCAATCCGTGCCCTGATTGGAAGGGTGTCAATACCGCGCCACTGGTAAGGAAAAGTTGTGAGCGACCCTCATATAACAGGTAACTCTAATGAGAACGGTGGGAACCCTTATGTAACAGGTTAAGACACTTCATCTACCTTCATATAACAAGCTATGATGTCTCAACCTACGCTGGCTACGTAGTTCTGGAATACAAGGATTGCTTCTAAGAATCACACCCTCATATAACAGGTGCGTCCCCATCCTTGGGTTTGCTCGGTGCTAATTCCTACCCCCATCTGAATAGACACTGAACATGATTAACTGAACTGGACTAGACTAAATTCAGAGAGTTCTGTTGACTAACAGAATACTACTGGGATTACTGAATTACTGAGCTTTCCTGAGTGACATAACTGACTGAGTTCTATGAATCATGGCTAAACTGAGGATATCGTGAAAACATGACACTGGCTCTAGGCACACAGATATATTTTTTGGGTACAAGTACCCCCAGGACTCGATAAAAGAAAACTGACAAAGCATGACTTTCTTGAATACATGACCAACATCAACAATCCATAATACAATAAGTTGGGGATTTCATGAAGTACATGGTTATCATAATCTTGTACATAAATGGGAATACATATCAAAATACCAATATTACATCAACTAGTCCCCTAAGTAATCCTTCAAACATTCATAATGCACAACAATATCATAGAAGTCATTTTGATAGTAAGGGTAAAGCATGCATTTATCATTTGGATCACAATTTAGCTATAAGTCATAATTTATATACCTTTAGGCATTTTATAAAATACCTTACATGCACAACTTAAGGCATAGGTGAAATCATCAAATTTCACAAATCATAAACCACCAAATTCATGGATTTCAATTTATATGCTAACGTAGTTTCATAATTTCACATAAAGATCCCAAATTGGGAATCAAAAAAAAACCATCACATAAAATTGAACAACCCACAACACAATAACATGATTCATAATTTAAATAGGGTTCTTGAGCTTTATAGATGAAAGGAATCCATAAATCAACACAACGCATACCTTAGTTCGTGATCCTACGAAGATTGATGGAGAAACTTCTTGAATTTGAATCCCCCAATTGGAAACCTAGCTTGTTCTTAAGAGATTTTTGAGAAAAATAAGTATATTTTGCTTCAATTGGGGATAAATCCCGTGTTTGGGAGCTTATATATAGGTGGAAAAGGACCATTTCGCCCTTAAAATGACCCAAAAATAGAGTGTTTACGTCACTTGGGCTATAAGGTAAGTGATGCACACCTTATCGTGTAATCTAGGTTGTGAAGCTCATACCTTATCACATACATTAAGGTGTGCATCATACACCTTGTGGCATAAGTTAGGTTGTGCGCCTCACACCTTATGTAAGGCGACGCACTCCACTTTGGAAAGCCATAACTTCTTTCTCGGGTGTCGGATCTTTGTAAAATTGGTATCGTTGGAAAGATAATTCAATTCTATACAATTTGGTGGGTATAAACCTGCCAAAATATCACATATACATCAATTTATTCTCATTTAAATATGACCCTTGAGAAATCAAATACTAAAACTTTATGGATTTGAAAGCTCTTAGCTTACCTTACTCTATGTAACTCTTATGAACACGCTTAACATATCATAAGTTCTCTTCTCACGAGGATACTCATTGTAAGTCATGTACTCAAATATGAATCGCAGGCTAGGAGGTTTCTTTCGTAGGAACAATGGTTCATTTTCGATCTTATAAATATACAGGGTATTACAGTTAGCCTTTATTTTCTCTTGTTAGATGGATTAGTATCTATGTTTGTTTAATTTTAGAAGTCATGGATATTTTTCTTATTGACTCATCCCTTTACTCTCGCAAGCTTACGGTATTTGTTCTCGCATTAATTTATTGAATATGACCTTCTTCCTTTTACCTTATCATTCTTAATATGAACATATATCATGAGGCATGTAAGTGAGTGTCTTTGCTTTGTATTTTATCTGTTGACTCTCATTCTTGTTATACGTGTGCAAGTGTGCTTATCATTGTCATTCAAATATTAGTTCTAGATATTTTTTTTTTGCTTTGAAATATGTCACTTTTATGCCTTGATCGTTTATTAATTTTTTATCTTTTCTTTGCATGGAAAAAATGTCTCGAGTCCAAATGGACTCCTTTCCTCTTGCATTTTGTATTGGTCCAATGAGGCCCACTTTTTTTATTCAAGTCCAGAGTTTAAAATCAAAGTCAATTATATGGCAATTGGCGTGCGGGTGCAAGAAGATGGAAGACTAAGAAAAATGGGTCAAAACCCATTAATGATGTCGTTAAGAGACTTGAAAAGTCTCGATTTTCATTATTACCTTATTTTTATTTAGTCATTTATTCATTTATTTGGGTCTCAAAGCCATAGTTGTAAACTAATACAGGCGAAGCAGATTTTAGGCCAAAAGGGCTCAAAAATATAGTTTAAGACAGGTTACGGGTCCAATGCCCAATATTTAGATTAGGCCAGGTGATGATGGGCTGAAAGCCCAAATTAGCTTAGGATAGGTTTATTCATTTGGGCCTAATAGCCTAAGTCTTCTAGTTTCCCCTTCACCTTTTACGTGCTAGTTGTTATTAATTTGTTTAGACTTAGTTAAATTCCCTACTAAGTCGCCAAAATTTATTTTATGCAAGTCTTTTTTTCCAAAATCAATTTCTTTTCAAGAAATCAGCTTCTCGTTTTCAAAGTTAGTCAAAGGTAGTTATCAAATAGTTCGGATAACCGCAAGTTAGCGGATATTCTAGGTGCCTTAAACACCTTCCTAAAATTTTAACGAGAACCTCTTATCTAGAATATTCTTAAAAGCCTAAGTCTTTTTCTATTTTGAGACTTAGGATTTTATTTTAAAAGTTTTCTTAATTTCTTTTTAAAAAATTAAGTGGCGACTATCATTTCTTAAATTGTTTCAAAATTTTCTTTAAAGTTTCAAAATAGTTTAAAAAGTCGAAATCAATATTTTTCAACCCTTCAAAATCGAAAAAAGGATAAAACACTCACCTTATTTGCAATATTAAGAAGTCCATCTGAATACTCCTTCACTAAGAATCCTTCATTTTTTGCAATTCAAATTCCCTTATTAAGTTCAGAACTTGCATAGCTTTTATCCTCTCATCTCAAACATACTCTTCCTTAAGAAATACCATACTTCTTTAGCAGTTTTTAGAGACATTATCCGTGTGAAAACTTTTGACGATACAACAACAAAAAGACAAATCTTGGCCTTTGATTTTCTTGTCTTTTTTTCCTTGTGTGCTTTAATCTGAGCCATGGTGGGATTATTTGGTAGGGCTGGAATATCATAATCCTCTTCTACAACTTTCCATAGATCTAAAGCATCCAAGTACGTCTTCATTCATACTGCCTATACCTAATAGTTTCCTCCATCAAAGACCGATAGAGCAATTGGTGAAAATTCATATCAGAATCTATGACTTCTCAAACTCTACCATAGATCCCTTAAGATGAAAGCTCTGATACCAAATGTTAGTTTTAAATGGAAAAATTGCAGACAACACATTGAAGACACTGTATATTTTGCTATACAGAAAAAGAAGTAGCAGCAGAATATATGAAACTAAAATGAAGAATATTGCAAAGAGATAAACTTCTAAAGTGTATTTAAAATTCTATAGAAGAAGTTACATAAGTATCCTAAAAAGAAAAATTGATATAGATCATGTACCTACTTTGAAGTCATGGTATGAACACCATGGTAACTACCTCCTAAAATGACTGAAAAGAAAAATACAGGAAACTAAAACTAGATATTGCAGTCCTAAAGCAACTAACTGATAGTACCTCCATGGTAATACTCTCTATGCGAGAATTCTCCATCCGCAATGACTCATGAACCCGCCTGTGGAAGAATGAGATAAGATATCTGGTTTTGGTGCCCATTCTCTTACCACTAAACCTACTTCTTTTATCCTTTCCTCAAACCCTTCTGACAGCTCAAATCCATTTGAGTGGGTAAAAATCCCACACTTGTTGGGGAATGGATTAGTAGTTTGCTTATATGGACTTGGGTAATCCTCACCTCTTGAGCTAACTTTTGAGGTTGATTTAGGCCCAAGATCCATTCTATACATGGTATCAGAGTCAGGTCTATCCCCGATTAGGCTCCCAGTCCACACGCCAGTTGGGCCCTGGGCATGAAGGGGGTGTTAGAGTGGGTCAAAATCCTACACTAGTTGGAGAATGAACTAATAGTTTGCTTATATGGACTTGGGTAATCCTCACCTCTTGAGCTTGAGCTTGAGTTAGGACCAAGATCCATTCTTTACAAAATCTTCTAGCTTCCCCAGATAAAGATATCTCCTCTGTCGGCTTCTCTTAACACCCATATGAACTTCTGTTTGCTTTGTTCTAATCACATCGCGAGCTCCATGACTTCCCTATCGGAAAATATAGCTGTTGTTCCAAAAGATATATACAGAACTGATCTTGGAAGTTGTTTGTTCAGCCATTCCACACATATATTGTTCCTATTTGGGATATGATCGAGTTTAGTAGGCAGAATTGGTCCGATTGCCAGTTGTTTTTTACTTTCAACTTGTGTCAGCAAATCAAGAAACTCTCCTTTCATTAATTTTCTTGTGTTATGGATATCACCTGATCTGATATCCATATATGGACCCTGAAGATCTATAATTTCCCTGAGTTCATCAGGCATTGTTCCTTCAAGGGAGGGTAGCTTTTTAAGCAATTCTTCTCTGAAAGGGATAGACATCCCACTTAATAAGTGTAAAGAGCAGTATGAATTGAAAGCTGAAACACAATTAAATATATAGGATTCAGCATTTGGCAAGGAAGAAACATCCTGAACATGGAAGGACATAAAAGGATCATGAACAACAATGACTCGTTTGGATTTCAAGGAGATATCGCGTAAAAAGGATGCAATGGGCTCGCTCCAAAGAAAAGATGCATCTCGTAATGTCTTATATATGATGTAATGGGAATTTGATCAAGGCATCAAAGACAGGTGGAGGTGATCGAGGCAAATTCAGGAATTGGAATGTCATGGAAGTGGATTTTGGCAATGTCTAAAGGATTTAAGGCATTTGCTCGAACTTGAGCTTGTTGGTTATGTAAGGCTGAACCAACATAGTAGACAGGAAGATCATAGGATGAAGAGATTAAACAGGCAAGTTGAAGAAGTTGAATGAGATGGCCTTGTGCTGGAAATGGAACCGTTACTATAACTACTTAATGATCTTGTTTCAAGTTGTCAAGTTCCGAACTTCGTACTTCTGTCGAAGCCTCCATGTCTCCTGATTGATGGTTCAACCTTTTTGTATTTCTTTAAGGTAACGAGTTTGAAGTCTGCAGAAATTAAACAAAAGTAAACATAGGTAAGACTTGGAGATTTTGATTATCATCCATATATAAAAATTTGTTTACACAAAAACAAATTACCTTGTCCATGTTATAGCAAATTCAATCCAACTCACTACTGTTTTTGAGTTGCTTGAATTATGTGTGAGCGTTCGTAGTGTATATGAATATATTTAAGAGGATACGATAACAAATGTGCGAAGGTAAGACAAGTACCTTCCACCTTGTTACTAGTTAAAAGGACCAATTATATGACAACTTTGGATCCTGGAGATATGTTAAGAAAAGTATTGTGATACTTAAAATGAATTTTCACCTAGCCTTATGTAATTTTCCAATGAATGCTTGAGCATATTTGGCTTCGCCATTGATTAATATTTTTTTTTTTTTTAATTATTGGATCTTGATTATGTACCGTCCACCTTTTGACAAGACAAAAGAACCAATTATATGACCATTTTTGGAGGTACGGCAAGACAAGTATGTGGTGCAGAAGAATTGTGACCATAGTGTGTTTGTTGGAGTCTGTCTTGAAAGTTCTCATCATAAGAGTTGGCTTCAACTGTATATACCAATGCCTTCTCTCATAGAATGAAAGTCCACATTCCTCAATTGTTTGCATGTGTTTTTGCTGTTTCTTTGTCCTAGGTGGGATTGTTTTATAATAAAAAAATATTTTGTTTGTAGTTCAAGAAAAGTATGTGGTGCAGAAATATTGTGATCATAGTAAGTACTATTAGCTTACTATCTGAAAGACATGTGAAAAAGATGGATTAGAATGTAGTATACCTTTACATGGTATTAGAGCTAGGTCCTTCCATGTTATATTGTCCATCCTACAATTGGGCCTAGATGTGAGGAATGGACCGGTGGTGGGAAATTCTCCCCTCATGATCTAGCTTTTATGGTTGCGTTAAGTCTAGGTGCCATATTTTTAACTTGGACAAAGATAACCTGTTTCTGTTTTCTGTTTGCTTTTGTTCAATTTATAAGCTGCTCAACAAAACTTTTATGGATGCTAAGCAATTTCCAAGTCCATCTTCTGTTTACTATTGTTCATAAACTTCAAAGTATTTTGACCAAAGTTCTGGAGTATTGGAATGACCACTATTCTGTTACTCCCACATATTAAAAAGTAAAAAGGTTGTGCTACACAGAAGAAGTTGAGTTTGTTGGAAATATAAGGTGGACCTTTGATAATATCATACGACACAAAGATGATGGAAGAGGGAGACAAACATTAAGTTCACTATATATAAGTAGAAATACTCCACTCTTACACTACATGATCACAAAATGTAGGGTGAAAAAAAGAGGAGAAACACAAAGACATAATCTCACTGAAAGACATAAAGAGTTTCAAACACTGAATATTCCAAGATCAAAGAAATATAAGGTACGTAATATAAACAAGCCTGAGCCAAGAAGTAGACAAGTGATAGATAAACTTGAATGAAAATAAAAAGTAACAAAAATACTTCAAAATTCAGGTGAAAAGCAATTTTATCTTGTGATATGCGCGATAAAAGAATCCAACTCTATTCGAGAAGAACCTCCGTTCTCTGTGGAGCATCTAACGACTGTTTTTTCCTTCTATGGGTACACAGAATCTGTATATGCAGAACAACAACTTCAACTAGAGTTCAAGTATAAACAAGAACATAATGAAGTCTATCAAATACCCTCAACACAAGATCAAAATGACCTTTCCAAGAGGTGTATTTTATTTTATTTTTCAGAAATTAGATGAAACAGAAATGAATAAGGCCAAGTCATCCAAATTCACGGAGTTTCCTTAAGGAAACAATTCCCCTCACTGTACACAAGGTTATGGAATTTTTCCTCCTAGGATAAAATGGCCTTCAATCCAAATATAGCGGTACCTCAAATATTTGGACTCGTCGAACTCACTCAACAGTTTGAATGATCACATAGAATATTTGAAGAGAAGAAGAGAATTTTTTTATTCTGAAATTTTTGTATCAAAATCTGTGGAAGAAAGCAGGTTTTTATAGCCATAACATGCCCCTTCTGAAAACAGGCAATGGTTTATGTTAAAGGTTACACATATTCTGTAAATTCATGTCTATTCATCCAAAGATTGCATCTTTTCCTAAACAGTCATCTCTCTCCATGAATCAGTGTGTCCTTTTGCTGAAGGATTGCTTCCTTCTGAAACAACACATCAGTTCGAAATAGTGTAGCTATTTTGAAGCATTAGTTCTATTCGGAATTACAGAAGCATTAGTTTGAAATTTCTGAAGCATTGCATCTGCTGCTGCATGCATGCATAAAAGGAGAAAACTGTTGCATTTTGGTAGATTTGAATTAACAAATAAAATTTGCCCAAAAATATAGATCTTATCAATTGATCATTTGACAAATCCAAATCCAAATCCAAATCCAAATCCAAAGCCGAGCCGAGCCGAGCCGAGCCGAGCGAGCGAGCGACGACGACGTCGGCGACGGCGCGGGGCATCTCTTATTCCTTCCCTCACTTATCCATGTGGGAGTTTTTTTCACAATATAAACACTTTAAAGCTTCTTTCTCCCACCAATGTGGGAGAATTTAGTAAGCTTTCATATTTTTTAGTACACTTTTCATATTGGTGTGATCTCAATTTTTCTCTTCCACTTGGTTTTCTCCATTTTACATTCACGCCTTTCATTTACTATGAACCCAAAAATCCACCACATTAATGCGGAATGGATATTTTTGGCAAAAGTTTTACGAACAAGTATGTGATCATCAAGCAAAGACAGACTGTATCTAGAAAAATGGGTTTCCCTTTGAACTTTCCGTAGTGAACATGTATCGGATGCACTCGGTCAATCGGTAGATTTGATATCTTTGAACCATTGAGCTTTAATGTACACCTAGACAACACATGTCACACAACCAACCTTTTGCCGTTTATGGTTCTCACAGTTTTGTTCTTTGAGCCATGAACACGTCCCGATTTCATGAGATATTAGAGAATAGACCTTTACTAACATTCTCCTTGAAGCGGCTTCTACTTCGCCCTCACATAGGTGATTTCTAAATGTTCAATCCTATAAATTAACCTATTTGGTCAAATCTACCAAATTTAGATAATCATTAAAAGACTTCTCACTTTAAATCTTATCCTTTATTACTATACATTGTCTACATCATGAGAATGGATTGGGTAATTGACAATATTGAACCTGTCAGACACAACTTTGTTTGATCTCCTTGAACCTAGCTCTTGGGATCTCCAGTCTGCTAGGTAGAGTTACCACCATGCTGACTTGTCCTAGGCTTTAAACCCATTCCCTTGGATGTCCTTTTTACTTATTCTCTAAATAGACCTTTTGTAAGTGGATCCGACACATTATCCTTTGACTTTACATAGTCAACAGTGATAATTCCACTAGAGAGAAGTTCCCTAATGGTATTATGTCTCCATCGTATGTGATGAGATTTGCCGTTGTACATCATGCTCCCTGCCCTACCTATTGCCGCTTGGCTATCAAAGTGTATACATACTGGTGCCACTGGCTTGGGCGAATAAGGAATATCTTCTAAGAAATTCTGGAGTCATTCTACTTCTTCACCGGCTTTATCCAATACGATAAATTCAGATTCCATTGTCGAGCGAGAATTACAAGTCTGTTTGGATGATTTCCAAGAGACTGCTCCTCTACCGATAGTAAATACATATCAACTTGTGGATTTACTTTCTTTGATCCGGTGATCCAATTTGCATCACTATATCCTTCAAGTACCGTAGGATATTTATTACAATGAAAAGCATAATCTTGAGTTTATTTAAGATACCCGAAAACTCTTTTCATCTCCATCCAATGAGTTTTGTTGGGATTACTCGTGTACCGACTAAATTTACTAATAACACATGCTATGTATGGTACTCTTGCGTACTCCAATTGTGAGTTACTTTCACCTTCATTCTTTCAAAGTGTAAGGTTCACATCCAATGGAGTTTTTGAAATACCATATTCCATATATTTGAACTTGTCAAGTACTTTTTCGATATAATGAGACTGTGAAAATACTCACCCTTGTAGAGTTTGATGAATTCTTATACCTAAGATCACATCTATAACTCCAAGTTCTTTTATATCAAACTTGCTCTCGAGCATTCATTTGGTTGCATTTATGTCAGAAATGTCTTTGCTGATGATCAACATATCATCCACATATAAACAAACAATGATTGGGTGATTTGGAGTGTCTTTAATATATACACATTTATCACATTCATTTATCTTGAACCCGTTGGCCAACATAGTTGGTTCAAACTTCGCATGCCATTGTTTAGGTGCTTTCTTTACTCCATACAATGACTTAATAAGTCTACACACTTTATTTTCCTTCCATGGAACCACAAAACCCTCAGGTTATTCCATGTTCTACACACTTTATTTTCCTTCCATGGAACCACAAAACCCTCAGGTTATTCCATGTAAATTTCTTCCTCCAATTCTCCACTTAGGAAAGCAGTTTTCATAACCATTTGATGGATTTCAAGACCATATACCGCAGACAAGGCAATTAACATTCGAATCAATGTTATCCTTGTTACAGGCGAGTATGTATTGAAGTAATCAAGGCCTTCTCTTTGTTTGAAGCATTTTACTACAAGTCTTGTATTGTATTTGTCAATAATACCATCCACTTTCATCTTCCATTTAAAGATCCATTTAGAACCTAAAGGTTTATTTCTGGGAGGAAGATCAACCAATTCCCTTGTATGGTTTTTTAATATTGAATCAATCTCACTATTGACTTTCTTTTTCCAAAAGGATGAATCCGAAGATGCCATCGCTTCCTTAAATGTTTGAGGCTCACTTTCTAAGAGAAATGTTACAAAATCTGATCCAAATGAAGTAGACTTTCTTTGACGTGTACTACCTTTTGGATTTTATTCATTATGTACATTCTCACTTGGTTCATCTCGAGGTTATTTAAATCCTCCACTAGACTGTTCATGTCATATTTTATATGGGTAAATGTTTTCAAAGAATTCAGCATTGTCTAATTCAGTTACCGTATTTTCATTAATATCTGGATGTTCAGCTTTATGAACCAAAAATTGACATGCTTTACTACTTTTAACATGTGCTATAAACACACATTCCACCGTCTTAGGTCCTATCTTAACCCTTTTGGGCATAGGAACTTGGACCTTTGCTAGACACCCCACACTTTGAAATATTTCAAGTTCCTTTCTTTCCATTTTTCATAAGGAATGAATTGTGTCTTACTATGGGGAACTCTATTGAGTATACGATTGGTTGTAAGGATAGCCTCCCCCCATAAGTTTTGTAGTAAACCGGAACTTACAAGTAAGGCATTCATCATTTCCTTCAAATTCCATTTTTTTCTTTCCACAATTCTATTAGATTGAGGTGAATACGGTGTCGTAGTTTGATGGATGATTCCATTCTCTACACATATTTGTGCAAAGGGAGATTTATATTCTCGGCCCCTATCACTTTTTATCATTTTGATCTTTTTGTCTAACTAATTTTCAACTTCAGTTTTATATTGCTTAAATGCATCTATTGTTTCATCCTTACTATTTTGCAAGAAGACATAACATTATCTAGTGCAATCGTAAATAAAAGTTATGAAATACTTTTTCCCACCACGTGATGGTTTTGACTTCATATCACAAATGTCAGTGTGTATTAAGTATAAGGGATTGGAATTCCTTTCAACGGACTTATAAGGATGCTTTTCATACTTCGATTCCACACATGTTTGACACTTTGATTTATTGCACTCAAAGTTTGGAAAAACTTCTAAGTTAATCAGTTTTCGTAACGTTTTACAATTAACATGGCTTAAAAATTCATGCCATAAATCATAAGACTCAATCAAATAAGAAGAATTTGAACTTTTATTTATTTCAATAGTCATTACATTCATCTTATAAAGGCCCTCGGTGAGACAGCCTTTTCCTACATACATTTATGCTTTGCTAATTACAATTTTTCCAGAAATAGATACACATTTGAACTCGTTCTTATCTAGAGGTGAAATAGAAATTAAGTTCCTATGTAATTGTGAAATCTACAAGACATTGTTAAGTGTCAAGACCTTCCCAAAGTCATTTTCAAGCACATTTTCCCTGTTCCTTCCACCTTAGCAGTAGCGGAGTTAGCCATGTAGATCACTTCTTCTACTTGAGCTGGAGCAAATGATGAAAACAACTCTTTGTTGGCGTAAACATGGCGGGTGGCACCAGAATCCATCCACCATTCACAAGGATTCCCCACCAAGTTGCATTCTGAGAACATAACACACAAATCACCGCATTCTTTGTTAGATTCAATCATATTTCCTTGATCCTTTTTCTTGTCTTTCTTTGGGGAACAATAATCTGTGGACTTGTGGCTAATCTTACCACAATTGAAGCATTTTCTCTTGAATTTTTCTTGGGTTGGTTGCTTCCTTGTTCAGCTTTCTTTCTTTTCTTAGAATTATTTTGGTCGTTTTCTACAATATGTGCTCTATTAATTGTAGAATTCGCTTTTGACCTTCTCTCGACAGTTTTATTGTCCTCTTCAATACGCAGTCGTCCAATAAGAACTTTGACAGTCATCTTCTTGCGTTTATGCTTCAAGTAGTTTTTGAAGTCTTTTCACAAAGGTGGTAGCTTCTCAACTATCGCTGCTACTTGAAATGCACCATTCACAATCAAACCAACAAAACAATTTATGTGAGTATTAAGAATTTTTTTAATTTATTCAACTAAGGTATTTTTCAAAGATATACCTCCTCCTAGGATATCATGTATGATGACTTGCAACTCCTGCACTTGAGAGACAACCGATTTTCTATCTATCATTTTAATGTTCAGGAACCGTGCAACATGGAATTTATTAATTCCTGCATCCTTTGTTTTATATATTCGTTCATGATCCCCCCACAATTCCTTCAATGTCTTAGTTCCACTGTAGACACCGTAGAGGTCGTCTTGGAGACCACTCAAAATATAATTCCTGCAAAGGAAGTCTGAATATTTGTAATCTTCTACAATTACGAAACACTCTTTGTCCGAGATTCCCTATGGCACCTCAGAATCATCTTCACTAGTGAACCATTGCAGACACAAAGTGGTGAGGTAAAAGAACATCTTTTTCTTCCATAGTTTAAAGTCAATGCTTGTAAATTTTTCGGGCTTCTCCACCAGTGCCATTATAGGCGGACCATTTGTGTGACTTGATGTGGTAATATTAGTTGCCCCACACACGTTGCCGCATCTTGCATTTGACTATCTCTTGTCATTTTTCCTATCACCACAAGACAAAAAATACTTAGTATTTTCAAAATACTACTTATAATGTTAAGCAACTTTAAACTTTTCTTCTTGTTTCTAGTTGACAATGAAGTTTTTATGACTTTCAATTGTCAACCGAATAATCTTTAACTTGTGATGAAGTTTTTATGACTTCAAATCACTAGTTAAGTTCAAGCGGAGTAGAAAGTTAAAACATTAATCCGCAAAAATATGCAATACAGATTCTGTAATAAAAATTGTTTCTTTAAGATTTTTTTCCCTTTTACGGGTACGCAAAATCTATATATGCAGAATAATAACTTCAACTATAGTTCAAGTGTAAACAAGAACACAATGAAGTATATCAAATACCCTCAACACAAGATCAAAATGACCTTTTCAAGAGGTGTATTTTTTTTTAGAAAATAAATAAAACAGAAATGAATAAGGCCAAGTCATCCGAATTCATGGAGTTTCCTTAAGGAAACAATTCTACTCAGTGTACCCGAGGTTATGGACTTTTTCCTTCCAGGATAAAATGGCCTTCAATCCAAATATAGCAGTACCTCAAATATTTGGACTCATCGAATGCACTCAACAGTTTGAATGATCATACAGAATTTTTGAAAAGAAGAAGAGTATTTTTTATTCTGAAATTTTTGTATCAAAACCTAAGATAGAAAGCAGGTTTTTATAGCCATAACATGGCTCTTCTGAAAAGAGGCAATGGTTCATGTCAAAAGTTACACATGTTCTGTAAATTCATATCTGTTCATCCAAAGATTGAATCTTTTCCTGAACAATTATCTTTCTCCATGAATCAGTGTGTCCTTTTGCTGAAGGATTGCATCCTTCTGAAATAACACATCAGTTTAAAATAGTGCAGCTATTTTGAAGCATTAGTTCTGTTTGGAATTACAGAAGCATGAGTTCAAAATTTCTGAAGCATTGTATCTGCTGCTGCATGCATGCATAAATGAAGAATACTGTTGCATTTAGGTAGATTCAGATCATCAAATAAAATTTGTCCAAAAAGATAGATCTCATCAATCGATCATTTGACAAATCCAAATCCAAATTCGAAGCCAATGCTAAAGCCGAGCCGACCACTGACGGCGACGACGGCGCGAGGCATCTCTTATTCCTTGCCTCACATATCCATATGGGAGTGTGTTACACAATATAAAGACTTTAAAGCTTCTTTCTCCCACCTATGTGGGAGAATTTAGTAATCTTTCCTATTTTTTAGTACACTTTCCGTATTGGTGTGATCTTAATTTTTCTCTTCCACTTGGTTTTCTCCATTTTTCATTCACGCCTCTCATTTACTATGAACCCAACAATCCCCCACATAAAAGGGGATTGGCTATTTTTCATAAGAGTTTTACGGACAAGTATGTGATCATCAATCAAAGACTGATTGCATCTAGATAAGTGGGTTTCCCTTTGAACTTTTCGTAGTGAACATGTATCGGATGCAATCGGTCAATTGGTAGATTCAATATCTTTGAACCATCGAGATTTAATGTACACCTAGACAACACATGTCACACAACCATCCTTTTACCGTTTATGGTTCTCATTTTTTTGTTTTTTTCAGCCTTGAACACGTCCCGATATAATGAAAGCATAGAGAATATGCCTTTACTAACATTCTCCTTGAAGCGGCTTCAACTATACCCTCACATAGGTGATTTCTAAATGTTCAATCCTATAGATTAAACTATTTGGTCAAATCTGCCAAATTTAGATAATCATTAAAAGACTTTTCGTTTTAAGTCTTATCCTTGATTACTATACATTGTCTATATCATGATAATAGGTTGGGTAATTGAAAATGTTGAACCTGTCAGACAAAACTTTTTTTGATCTCTATAAACCTAGCTCTTGGGATCTCCAGTCTGCTAGGTATAGTTACCACCATGCTGACTTGTCCTAAGCCTTAAACCCATTTCCTTAGATGTCCTTTCCACTCCTTCTCTAGATAGGCCTTTTAAAAGTGGAACCGACACATTATCCTTTGACTTAACATAGCCAACAGTGATAATTTCAGTAGAGAGAAGTTCCCTAACGATATTATGTCTCTATCGTATGTGACAATATTTACTGTTGTAAACCATGCTCCCTGACCTACCTATTGTCGCTTGGCTATCACAGTGTATAATACTAGTTCCACTGGCTTGGGCTAATAAGGAATATCTTCTAAGAAATTCTAGAGCTATTCTACTTCTTCACCGGCTTTATCCAATGTGATAAATTCATATTCCATTATAGAGCGAGCAATATAAGTCTGTTTGGATAATTTCCAACAGACTGCTCCTACACCGAGAGTAAATATATATCCACTTGTAGATTTTGCTTCGTTCGATCCTGTGATCCAATTTACATCACTATTCCTTCAAGTACATCAGGATATCTATTGGAATACAAAGCATAATCTTAAGTGTATTTAAGATACCCCAAAACTCTTTTCATTGCCTTCCAATGAGTTTTGTTGGGATTACTCGTGTACCGACTCAATTTACTAATAGTACATGCTATGCCTAGTCGTGTACAGTTTATTATATACATTAAACATCCCAATACTCTTATGTACTTCAATTGTGAGTCACTTTAACCTCTATTCTTTCAAAGTGCAAGGTTCACATCCAATGAAGTCTTGGCAATACCAAATTCTATATATTTTAACTTGTACTTTTTTGACATAATGGGACTTTCACAATGCTAACCCTTGTGGAATTCGATGGATTCTTATACCTAAGATCAGATCTGCAACTCCAATGTCTTTCATATCAAACTTTCTCTCGAGCATTCGTTTGGTTGCATTTATGTCAGAAATGTCTTTGCTGATGATCAACATATCATCCACATATAAACAAACAATGACTTGGTGATTTTGAGTGTCTTTAATATATACACATTTATCACATTTATTTCTCTTGAATCCATTTGCCATCATGGTTTGGTCAAACTTCGCATGCCATTGTTTAGGTGCTTGCTTTAGTCTATACAATGACTTAATAAGTCTACACACCTTATTCTCCTTCCTGGAATCATAAAACCCTCAGGTTGTTCCATGTAAATTTCTTCATCCAATTCTTCATTTAGGAAAGCAGTTTTCACATCTATTTGATGCATTTCAAGACCATATACCACAGCCAAAGCAATTAACATTTGAATCGATGTTATCCTTGTTGCTGGCGAGTATGTATCGAAGTAGTCAAGGCCTTCTTTTGTTTGAATCCTTTTACTACAACTCTTGCCTTGTATTTGTCAATAGTACCATCCGCTTTCATCTTCCGTTTGAATATCCATTTAGAACCTAAAGGTTTATTTTCAGGAGGAAGATTAATCAATTCCCATGTATGGTTGCTTAAGATTGAATCAATCTCACTATTGAATTCCTCTTTCCAAAAGGATGAATCCGAAGATGTCATCGCTTCTTTAAATGTTTGAGGTTCATTTTTTAAAAGAAATGTTACAAAATCCAATCCAAATGAAGTAGATGTTCTTTGATATGTCTTGGATTTTTCTTCATTATGTACATTCTTACTTGGTTCATCTTGAGGCCATTTAAATCCTCCACTAGACTGTTCATGTCTAATTTTATACTGGTAAATGTTTTTAAAGAATTCAGCATTGTTTGATTCAATTATCATATTTTCATTAATATCCGAATGTTGGATTTATGAACCAAAAATTGATATGCTTTACTACTTTTAGCATATCCTATAAACACACAGTCCACCGTCTTAGGTTCTATCTTAACCTTTTTGGGCATAGGAACTTGGACCTTTGCTAGACACCCCCACACTTTGAAATATTTCAAGTTGGGTTTCCTTCCTTTCCATTTTTCATAAGAAATGGATTGTGTCTTACTATGGGGAACTCTGTTGAGTATACAATTGGCTCTAAGGATAGCCTCCCCCCATAAGTTTTGTGGTAAACTGAAACTTATAAGTAAGGCATTCATCATTTCTTTCAAAGTTTGATTTTTCCTTTCCACAATTCCATTAGATTAAGGTGAATATGGGGCCGTAGTTTGATGGATGATTCCATTCTCTACACATATTTGCACAAAGGGAGATTCATATTCTTTGCCCCTATCACTTCTTATTATTTTGATCTTTTTATCTAACTGATTTTCAACTTCAATTTTATATTGCCTAAACGCATCTATTGCTTCATCCTTATTATTTAGCAAGTAGACATAACAGCATCAAGTGCAATCGTCAATAAAAGTTATGAATTACTTTTTCCTACCATGTGATGGTGTTGACTTCATATCACAAATGTCAGTGTGTATTAAGTCTAAGGGATTGGAATTCCTTTCAACGGACTTAAAAGGATGTTTTCCATACTTCGATTCCACACATGTTTGACACTTTGATTTATTGCACTCAAAGTTTGGAAAAACTTCAAGTTTATCAGTTTTTGTTATGTTTTATAATTAACATAGCCTAAACGTTCATACCATAAATCATAAGACTCAAGAAAATAAGAAGAATTTGAAATTTTATTTATTCAACAATCATTAAATTCATCTTATAAAGGTCCTCGATGAGATAGCCTTTTCCTACATACATTTGTCCTTTGCTAATTAAAATTTTTCTAGAAACGGTTACACATTTGAATCCGTTCTTATCTAGAAGTGAAATAGAAATTAAGTTCCTACCTAATTATGGAACATACAAGACATTGTTAAGTGTCAAGACCTTGCCCGAAGTCATTTTCAAGAATACTTTCCCTGTTCCTTCCACCTTAGCAGTAGTGGAGTTAGCCATGTAGATCATTTCTTCTATTTGAGCTGGAGGAAATGATGAAAACAACTCTTTGTTGGTACATACATTGCGGGTGGCACCAGAATCCATCCACCATTCGCGAAGATTCCCCTCCAAGTTGCATTCTGAGAACATAGCACACAAATCATCACATTCTTTGTTGGATTCAATCATATTTACTTGATCCTTTTTCTTGCCTTTTTTTAGGGTACGACAATCCGTGGACTGCTGGCCAATCTTGCCACAATTGAAGCATTTTCCCTTGAATTTCTTCTTGGGTTGATTGCTTCCTTGTTCAGCTTTCTTTCTTTTCTTAGAATTGTTTTGGTCATCTTCTACAATATGTGCTCCATTAATTATATAATTCCCTTTTGACCTTCTCTCGGCAGCTTTATTGTCCTCTTCAATACGCAGTCAGACAATAAGATCTTCGACAGTTATCTCCTTGAGTTTATGATTCAAGTAGTTTTTGAAGTCTTTCCATAAAGATGGTAGCTTCTCAACTATCGATGCTACTTAAAATGCATCATTCACAGTTAAACCTACAAAATAGTTTATGTGAGTATTAAGAACTTTTTCAATTTGTTCAACTAAGGTATTTTTCAAAGATATACCTTCTGCTAGGAGATCATGTATGATGACTTGCAACTACTGTACTTGAGAGACAACCAATTTACTATCTATCATTTTAAAGTCCAGGAACCATGCAACAAGGAATTTCTTAATTCTCGCATCCTTTGTTTTATATATTCGTTCATGATCCCCCATAATTCCTTCAATGTCTTAGTTCCACTATAGACACTATAGAGGTCGTCTTGGAGACCACTCAGAATATAATTCCTATAAAGGAAGTCTAAATGTTTCCAAGCTTCTACATTTACGAAACGCTCTTTGTCCAGGTTCCCTCAGGCACCTCAGGAGCATCTTCGATAGTGAACCATTGTACACACAAAGTGGTTAGACAAAATTACATCTTTTGCAGTCATCGTTTAAAGTCAATGCCCGCAAATTTTATGGGCTTCTCCACTGGTGCCATTGTAGGTGGAGCATTTCTGCATCTTGATGTGGCAATATTAGTTTCCCCCACTGACGTTACTGCATCTTGCATTTGACTATCGCTTATCATTTTTCTGTCACCATAAGACAAAAAATACTTAGTATTTTCAGAATACTACTTATAAAGTTAAGAAACTTTAAAATTTTCTTCTTGTTTCAAGTTGACAATGAAGTTTTTATGACTTCCAATTGTCAACCGAATGATCTTTAACTTATGATGAAGTTTTTATGATTTCAAATCACTAGTTAAGTTCAGGCAGAGTAGAAAGTTAAAATTTTAATCTTCAAAAACAGGCAATACAGATTTTGTAATAAAAATTGTTTCCTTAAGATTGTTTTTTCCTTCTACGGGTACACAGAATCTGTATATTGTCACGCCTCAAAATAATAATGACGGACAAGAACCGTATACACTTACTCTACAAACATTTTGACGTATACGAGGTTATAGGATAATAACGAGTAGGATGCTCGATAAGAAATGCATATGTACATGAGGGAGTTACATTAACAAAACTATATAATACTAGACGATATCTATAAAGCCTCTAGTCAGTTTAACACACTATACTACAAATGACTAGTTGGAATTAAGACTGCCAAGCCCAACCGGAGAACTTTACTTATAATCAATACTATGCTAGGCATAGACTGGCTCCAGAGAGAGTTGGAGCTCACCAAAATATCAGCTAAAACGACAATAGAGCCTAACGTGGATGTCTGTTATCCTGAGGGTCTGAGCTTGCATTAGTAAAACATGGTGGGCCTGAGATTTCAGTACATATACAACATGTACTAGTATGAAAGTAGACAGAAAAAACAACTGAACAAATACAGAAGTTCATACGAGTCAAATGGCCAAGTGAAAAACGTATGAGCCAACAAACAACGCATGTACTACGATATGAACTGATAACTTATGCACCAACCTTATTAGGATCTTATACAATATTTAAAAAAAAGCATTCAATTATAATTTAGGGCCTATACCTTGCCTAGGTGATGCTCTTATCCTATAAGTCGTACACATGATCACAAGATGGCCTTCCGAAGGCGATCTGAGGAAACTATAAAGAATATGTTGCTCTCATACTCATTGCTATGATATCATATGTGTAACTGTAATCATAGTCTGTATCGTATCCAGGTATGCCCAACCCAGGGGCTCACTATGAGGGTCTGGCCACAAGCCATATATGCCATATGTTGGCTCAAGTCAGGGAAACAAATAAAGGATGTTCCATCTGACTTCAAATACAAATGATACCACAAAGGCGGGTATGACCAATGATTGGGCTCACTATAGTGGTCTGGTCTTGACCCTGTGCATAGAATCACATCGAGCGATATGCTAAGCCAAACCTATGTACCCTCCCATCGTTAATGTTTATCAAATAATGCCTTGAAGGTCTATGACATGTTAGTTATGATATTGATCGTCTAGATAGCATATACAAGTACAACTATCCTACTACTATTTACTGTTACTCCTGACGTTTGATATATGTGTATATATTGTGGTCTAAGGGCTTCAGGTAGAGAAACTTAACACAAGGAGGGAAAGATAAGTACTTGTAATCCTGATGGTAGAACGAGGGAGTAATACGTAAGGCAATGTAAAGGTTTTTCTCACACAATTTATGAGAACTATATTAACATTAATAGAAAGGAGCACATGATGTAAGGTGGTACCTTAGCGGCAAGGGAAGTTTTAGCTTTACATACCTTAATGCTCTATTAGCTATGATAGTAATTCGAACCTCAAGTAATTCAACCCGTTGCATTGAAGCCTTTATCCTTTCAAACACTAGTTCTTTCTATCTGCTACGCGATTCACTAGCTACAAGGATAACATATATATCCGTAAGTAATCCGTAGTAGCATTTAGTAACTTATTCCGATAATCTTCACTTATGCCAAAATTAATTGAATTTCTTATCAAGAATCCGAAGTAAATTCTAATTCTTCCAACTTATACAATTCAAGGGTAAAACTACACAATCGATTGAAATCTCTAAAAGCTCCTCTTTAACCAAAATTCTCCATTTCCCCCCTTTTTTTTCATGAACCCAATTCAAGTAGTAGTGCAAAGATACAAACTAAACATCTCCAAGATACTTATATATAGCCAAATTCAAGAAAAGGGTAGAGAATTTACCTTCTAAAATTCAACTCCAACTTTAGGTTATTGAAGTCAACCCTCAAGGATTACTTCAAAATTATCGTAAGAATCCTTTCCTCCCTTTCTTCTTCTAGTGAATTCTTGAATACCAAGAGAAGGAGAAAGTCGAGTATCAATACCCAGCTGCCGCCTAATGTTTTTTCTTAAGGCTTGGTTTTGATTTCTTAATCGATAATGAAAAGAAAGAAAACAAAAGGGGGGTAACCTTACTTTCAGTTTCCTGGAAACAGTTTCCAGTGAAGAAGGGAAATATTTGACCCTTTTGTTTATTACTAATTAGGGAAATTGTTTAAAAAGGGTGCCCCCCACAACTGCAGACTTATATTACATACAAATACTAAGTATATAAATATTCCATTCCATTTGCTTTTATTTTGTACCGCAACTACCTTTATAAGCCAAAGTTCTACTTAATTTAAGTTGTTAATTTAAAACTTTTTCCTTGAGATGCTACAATCTCCCCTACTTAGGATCATTCATTCTCGAATGATGCTTGCACCTTACTTTTCATCCTATAACTATCCAAGACATTCTTAAGATCATTTAATCAACTTCGGTTCTCACTTAACCCGTCAAAAGGCCTTAAATTTGACTAACTCCCTAAATTTTCAAAAATTTCGCCAGAGTCTTCTTTATAAATAGGACTATCGGGTATCTGTCAGCTAGCCAGGATACATCCAAATACGCTTCACAGAGTGCCACAATACATATAATATTCAACAAATAACACACGAGTCTCCACTTGTCCTTAAACTCAAGAAATAGTACACGAGGCTTCTCCTGGCCTTACACATAATTAAAGTCATAACCAACCATGTAACTTACCTTATACTCTGCATCTATATGTTGTTTCCATGTAAATCTCAAGGCTCATAGGTACAAATCATGTACCTAAGCATGTCAGGTAAGAATCAGATATCAACAGAATAAAATATAGTAGATACTAACGATCACATAAAGGGACAGGTAGTTTAAGAACCTCTAGGTAGTTTTGGAATAAATATGGGTATTTATGTTTCATATCCGCTTCTACTTCCCAAGTGGCTTCTTATATGTTCTAGTTCCTCCACAACACCTTTACTGAAGCTATGTCTCTAGATATTAACTTCCTGACCTGCTGATCTAATATGGCCACGGGGACTTCCTCGAATGATAAGTCTCCATCAAGTTCAATACTCTCTATAGGGATGATGCGAGATGGTTCTCCTAAGCATTTACGTAGCATAGACACATGAAAGATAGGATGCAACAGCTAACTCTGGAGGTAATTCTGGCTCATAGGCTACCTGACTAATTTTGTGAATAACTCTATAGGGCCCAATATACCTGAGACTCAACTTACCCTT
The DNA here is from genome assembly GCF_002878395.1 of Capsicum annuum. Classification (NCBI taxonomy): domain Eukaryota; kingdom Viridiplantae; phylum Streptophyta; class Magnoliopsida; order Solanales; family Solanaceae; genus Capsicum; species Capsicum annuum. The sequence goes on from NW_025887930.1 coordinate 71,330, forward strand.
CTTACCAAATCACATAACGCCTTTCATAGGGGACACCTTCAAGAATACGAAGTCATTAATTTAAAATTCTAAATTTCTATGTCGCATATCTGCAAATAATTTTTGCCTACTCTGGGTAGTCTTCAGCTGTTCTCGTAACAGTTTAACCTTTTTGACAGCTTGATGGACTAGATCTGGGCCCAATACCTGTGTCTCGCCTATTTCGAACCAACCAATAGGTGATCTACATCATCTCCCATAAAAAGCTTCAAATGAAGCCATGCCAATACTAGAGTGATAACTATTATTATAAACAAATTCTATTAAAGGAAAATGATCATCCCAATTACCTTTAAAATCCAGCACGCTTCTCTCAACATATCTTTGAGCGTCTGAATGATGCGCTCAGCTTGGCCGTCTGTCTGCGGATGAAATGTCGTGCTAAGGTTCACCTGAGTACCTAAGCTCTTATGGAATGATCTCCAAAACTGAGCGTTAAATGGGGAACCTCTATCTGAAATAATGGACATTGGGGTCCCGTGTAGGCGGACAATCTCTTTTACATAAAGCTTGGCATAATCTTTAGCTGTGCTGGTAGATTTAACAGGAAGAAAATGGGCTGATTTCGTCAACTGATCAACTATTACCCAAATAGATTCATGCTTTTGATAAGAAAAAGGTAAGCCTACAACGAAGTCCAAATTAATAGCATCCCACTTCCACACAGGAATACTAAAGGTTTGACCTAGGCCATCGGGTATTTGATGTTCCGCTTTCACTTGCTGGCAATTAGAGCACTGTGCCACATTTTCTTCTATATCTTTCTTCATGCCATTCCACCAGTAGATCTATTTAAGATCATGATACATTTTTGTAGGTCCAGGATGAATTGAATAACGAGAGCAATTTGCCTCCGCCATAATCTGTTATCATAAGCCATCTATATCAGGCACACATAATCTACCTCGACACCTCAAGGTACCATCACATGCTCGTTCAAATGCCGTGATTTGATATTGTCGAATTCCCTCATTTGTATTGGAATAATAAGGGCTCATCATATTGCCTCTGCTTAACTGATACCATGAGCGATGACTCGGCTGAATTAAGTACAACATCGCCACCATCGTTAGAATCCACAAGGAGAATGCCAAGATTGGCCAATTTGTGAACATCTCTCACTACTTCCCATTGAATAGGTGGCAGGTGTGCTAGACTACCCATGGATAGTCGACTAAGAGCATCAGCTATAATGTTACCTTTACCGGGATGATAGAGAATATTGATATCATAATCCTTCAGTAACTCTAGCCAGCTTCTTCGCCTTAAGTTCAACTCTTTCTGCTTGAATAGGTATTGAACACTCTTATGATCAGTATAGATTTCAACATGCACTCTATATAAATAATGGTGCCATATTTTAAGCGGGAAGACCACAGCTACAAGCTCTAGGTCATGAGTGGGATAATATTGTTCATGATTCTTTAATTGTCGAAATGCATATGCTATAACTCTTCCATGCTGCATTAGGATGCAACCCAAACCAATACCTGAAGCACCACAGTACACCACATATCCTTCAGTGCCCTCTGGTAAGGCTAATATCGGTGCAATAGTCAATCTATGTTTCAACTCGTGTAAAATCCTTTCACAAGCATCAGACCACGGGTACTTTACTGCTTTCTGAATCAACTGGGTTAATAGGGCAGAAATAGAGGAAAATCCCTCTACGAATCTCCTATAATAACTAGCTATCCCCAAGAAACTATGCATCTCAGTAAGAGTGGTTGGCCGAGGCCAATTCTTCACATCTTTTATCTTCTAAAAATCTATTCTAATGCCTTTTCGAGATACCATATGACCAAGAAAGGCTATCGAGGTCAACCAAAATTGACACTTAGAGAACTTAGCATACAACTAGTGCTCTCTCAATGTCTACAATACTGACCTCAAATGATCTGTAGCTCAACTTCGCTACGCGAATATATCAAAATATCATCTATAAATACAATCACATACATATCAAGAAAAGGTTTGAAAATTTTGTTCATCATGTCCATAAAGGCTGCGGGAGCATTCGTTAGTCCAAATTACATGACAAGAAACTTAAAGTGCCCATATCTTGTACGAAAAGCTGTTTTAGGAATATCTGCTTCACGACTTCTTAGCTGGTGATAACCGGACCTCAAATCAATCTTTGAAAAGCATCCAGCTCCCTATAATTGATCGAATAAGTCATCTATTCAGTGGAGAGGGTACTTATTATTTATTGTTACTTTGTTCAGCTGCCTGTAATCTATACACATTCGGAACATGCCATCTTTCTTGCGTACAAAAAGCACTGTCGCACCCCAAGGTGATATACTGGGCTGAATGAAACCTTTATCAAGTAAGTCCTTTAACTGCTCTTTTAACTTCTTCAGTTCTGCAGGCACCATTCTGTAAGATCAAATTGATATCCGCTGCGTGTCGGGATCCACATCAATACCAAAATCGATCTCTCCAATAGGAGGTAATTCAGGAAGTTCATCAGGAAACACATCTAAGTACTCATTTACCACTGGTATGGATCCTAAAGTTGGTGCCTATTTTTCAGCCTCAATGTCTTTTACTTGGACTAGGTGATACAAACACCCCTTTGTAATAATCTTTTGTGCCTTAAGAAAGGAAATAAACCTTTCTCTAGGCATCATAAAATCACCCCTCTACTCTAAGACTAGCTCTATAGGGAAGTGAAAATGAGCCATCTTGGCTCGACAATCAACTGTAGAATAACAGGATGATAACTAATCCATGCCCATAATAACATCAAAATCTACCATTTCAAGTTCAATCAGATTAGCTAATGTAACACGACCACCTACTGTTATAACACAATCACAATAGACCCGTGTAGCTATAATAGAATCTCCTACTGGAGTCAATACAACAAAAGGTTTGCGTAACAACTCTGGTTCTATTCCAAACTTCTTAGCAACAAATGGAGTAATATATTACAAGGTGGATCCTAGGTCTATCAAGGCATAAACAACATATGAAAAGACATCTAAGGTACTTGTGACCACATCTGGAGATGCCCAGCTAGTGCATACATACGGTTCAGGCTTGCCCTCAAATCGGGCCCTATTCCTCTACCAGATCCTCTACCTGCTGATACCTGAGGACCGCGAAAAGAAGAAGGCACTGATGAAGATAAAACTGATGCAGACCCTATAGGCTGTGATCTATCCCCTCTACCTTTACCTCCAACCTATGGACAATCACGTACCATATGACCCTCTATACCACACCAGTAACACACATTTAAACCACGCCAACACTCTCCTCTATGCGTTCGGCCATACTGCCTGCATGTAGGACAAAGTGGTAACCCTCGACTAACAGCCCTCTAAGGTCATAATTTTGGTGCTCTAGAAGTCTGACTCTGCTCATACCTGTACCTCAAGAACTGAGTTGGAGAATTAGATGTGGAGCACACAGCTAACTGGGTTTGCCTAGGTGGTCCTCTACTAATAGTAGCTCCACTGCTTCCCTAATACTGGTTGTCCGTCCTATCCTTCTTACTCTGATCTCTTTCACTATCTACCTCGCGATTACACTGATCTTCCTCTATCAACTGAGCACGTTCCATGATTCTTGCTATATCCAAATCTTTATTCATAGAAGAAACAGAAATAAGGTCCTTCAAGGAACCCGCAAGGCCATTCACAAAGCGATGAAACCATTTTGCTTGTGTGCTAACCACCTCTAGAGCATATTTGGACAACTGTGTAAACCGCAAACAATATTCCTTGACACTAAGATTACCCTACTTTAAAGATAGAAATTCATCCACTTTCGCCTCTTGGAGCTCTAATGGCATGACATGATCTATGAAGGCTTCTAAAAATTTTGTCCAGACCACTGGAAGACCTTCCTGACCCCTCGAGGCAACCTACATCTCATACCAATCAACAATAATATCTTTCAGTCGATGGGTGGCCAATTTAACTGTATTTGTATTCGAGACCCGCATCACCTTACAAATTCTGTGAGTTTCATCAATGAACTATTGAGGGTCCTCTGCAATCTTAGAACCTGTGAATTCTGGTGGATTCATATGGAGAAAATCTTTAATCCTAGATTTGTCTATTGCTCCGTGAGTAGCAAAAGGTACATCCACACTTTGTCTTTAGACTTGAATGACGACCAACTATGTAAGCAGCTATATCACTCCCTTTATATCTAGGTCTAAGGCACCTGGTGACGGGATAGAAACTACCGTTGGTACTACTGGTGGTGTAGAAACCCCTGTAGGTCTTTCCGTTTTGGGCATATGAGAACCTGGAAACATAGAATCAAACAAACTTTCTTGAGTCCTATTCAGATCCACCAATACGGGAGATGGCCTGGTAGTAGTGGTTGCCTCCTGACTAGCGCTTGTTGTAGCCTACTGGGCCGCTTTATCCTTTTTTGTAGCAGACATGGTCTGTATCACAGATAAGCAGAATAGGACTCAGAAGTAACTTTCTATAACTTAACTCTATTGCACGATCTAGATTACATATAAAGGTTAAATTCCTAAATATCCATGCAGTCCCTTAATTATATATATGGGGCGCAACACATCGATAACCAAGGCCCTACTAGACATGGTTTCATAGACTCCCTGGGACACCAAAACCAAGGCGCTCTGATACCAAGTTTGTCACGCCTCAAAATAATAATGACAGACAAGAACTATATATACTTACTCGACAAACATTATGATGTATACGAGGTTATAAGATAATAACTAGTAGGATGCTCGATAAGCATTGTATATGTACACGAGGGAGTTACATTAACAAAACTATATAATATTAGATGATGTCTATGAAGCCTCTTGTCAGTTTAACACACTATGCTACAAATGAATAGTTGGCATTAAGACCGGCATGCCCAACCAAAGATCTGTACCTATAATCAATTCTATACTAGTCATAGACTAGCTCCAGAGAAAGTTGGAGCTTACCAAAATATTAGTTGAAACAACAATAGATCCTAACGTGGACGTCTTCTATCCTGAGGGTCTGAGCTTGAATTATTAAAACATGGTGGGCCTTAGATGTCAGTACATATACAACATGTACTGGTATGAAAGCAGACAGAAAAATAACTGAACAAATACAGAAGCTCATATGAGTCAAAAGGCCAAGTGAAAAACGTATGAGCTAACAAATAACACATGTATGATATGAACTGATAACTTATGCACCAACCTTATTAGAATCTTATACAATATTTAAAGAAAAGCATTCAATTATAATTTAGGGCCTATACATTTCCTAGGTGATGCTCTTATCCTATAAGTCATACACATGATCACAAGATGGCCTTCCGAAGGCGATCTGAGGAAAGTATAAAGAATATGTTGCTCTCATACTTATTGCTATGATATAATATGTGTAAATATAATTGTAGTATGTATTGTATCCAGATACGCTCCGCCCAGGGGCTCACTATAAGGGTCTGCCCGCAGGCCATATATGCCATATGTTGGCTCGAGTTAGGGAAATTATTTAAAAAGCGTGCCCCCACAATTGCAGACTTATATTACATACAAATACTAAGTATAATATTCCATTCCATTTGCTTTTCTTTCGTACCGCAACTACCTTTATAAGCCAAAGTTCTAGTTAATTTAAGTTGTTAATTCAAAACTTTTTCCTTGGGATGCTACATATATGCAGATCAACAACTTCAACTATAGTTCAAGTATAAATAAGAGCACAATGAAGTATATCAAATATCCTCAACACAATATAAAAATGACCTTTCCAAGAGGTGTATTTTTTTTCCAGAAAATAGATGAAACAGAAATGAAGAAGGCCAAGTCTTTCGAATTCATGGAGTTTCCTTAAGGAAACAATTCTCCTCACTGTGCCCGAGGTTATGAAATTTTTCCTCCCAGGATAAAATGGCCTTCAATCCAAATATAGCGGCACCTCAAATATTTGGACTCGTCGAACACACTCAACAATTTGAATGATCACACAAAATTTTTGAAGAGAAGAAAAGTATATTTTATTCTGAAATTTTCATATCAAAAACTATGAAATAAAGTAGGTTTTTATAGCCATAACATGCCTCTTATGAAAAGAGGCAATAGTTCATGTCAAAGGTTACTCATGTTCTATAAATCCATGTATGTTCATCCAAAGATTGCATCTTTTCCTGAACAGTCATCTCTCTCCATATATTTGTGTATCCTTTTGCTGAAGGATTACATCCTTCTAAAATAATACATCAGTTCGAAATAGTGCATCTATTTTGAAGCATTAGTTCTGTTCGGAATTACAGAAGCATCAGTTTGAAATTTCTGAAGCATTGTATCTGCTGCTGCATGCATGCATAAATGAAGAATATTATTTTGTTTTGGTAGATTCGGATCATCAAATAAAATGTGTCCAAAAATATAGATTTCATCAATCAATCATTTGACAAATCCAAATCCAAATCCAAATCCAAATCCAAATCCGAAGCCGAGCCGAGCGAGCTACGACGACGACGGGGCGAGGCATCTCTTATTCCTTGCCTCACTTATCCATGTGGGAGTGTGTTTCACAATATAAACACTTTAAAGCTTTTTTGTCCCACCAATGTGGGTGAATTTAGTAAGCTTTTCCATTTTTGAGTATACTTTCCATATTGGTGTGATCTCAATTTTTCTCTTCCACTTGGTTTTCTCCATTTTTCATTCATGCCTCTCATTTACTATGAACTCAACAATCCCCCATATGAATGGGGAATGTCTATTTTTCGTAAAAATTTTACCGACAAGTATGTGATCATCAAGCAAAGATTGATTGCATCTAGATAAATGGGTTTCCCTTTGAACTTTCCGTAGTGAACATGTATCGGATGCACTCAGTCAATCGATAGATTTGATATCTTTGAATCGTCAAGATTTAATGTACACCTAGACAACATATGTCACACAACCAGCCTTTTACCATTTATGGTTCTCACGGTTTTGTTCTTTTCAGCCATGAACACGTCCCGATTTCATGAGAGTTTAGAGAATAGGCCTTTACTAACATTCTCCTTGAAACAGCATCCACTTTGCCCTCACATAGGTGATTTCTAAATGTTCAATCCTATAGACTAAACTATTTGGTCAAATTTGCCAAATTTAGATAATTATTAAAAGACTTTTCACTTTAAGTATTATCCTTGATTACTATACATTGTCTACATCATGAGAATGGGTTGGGTAATTGACAATGTTGAACCTATCAGACACAAATTTCTTTGATCTCCTTGAACCTAGCTCTTGGGATCTCCTGTCTGCTAGGTAGAGTTACCTTCATGCTGACTTGTCCTAGGCCTTAAACCCATTCCCTTCGATGTCCTTTCCACTCCTTCTCTAGATAGGCCTTTTGTAGGTGGATCTGACACATTATCCTTTGAATTAACATAGTCAACAGTGATGATTCCACTAGAGAGAAGTTTCCTAATGGTATTATGTCTCTGTCGTATGTGACTAGATTTATCGTTGTACATCATGCACCCTGCCCTACCTATTACCGCTTGGCTATCACAGTGTATACTTACTGGTGCCACTGGCCTGGTCCAATAAGGAATATCTTCTAAAAAATTCTGGAGCCATTTTGCTTCTTCACTGACTTTATCCAATGCGATAAATTCAGATTCCATTGTAGAGCGAGTAATACAAGTTTGTTTGGATGATTTCCAAGAGACTTCTCCTCCATCAATAGTAAATACATATCCACTTGTGGATTTTACTTCTTCGATCCGAACGAGTGAAGACAACGACGGTGTGAGGCATCTCTTATTCCTTGCCTCACTTATCCATGTGGGAGTGTGTTTCACAATATAAACACTTTAAAGCTTCTTTCTCTTACTAATGTGGGAGAATTTAGTAAGCTTTCCTATTTTTTAGTACACTTTCCATATTGGTGAGATCTCAATTTTTCTCTTCCACTTGGTTTTCTACATTTTCCATTCACGCCTCTCATTTACTATGAACCCAACAACGACTTCTCCCAATTCTTCTGCTCTTTTCCTAATTGCATCACCTTCTTCTGATGCCATCAACTTCCTCACGACATTCTCAATAGAGGATGAACTTACTAGCTCCTCGCGTTTCTCCCACTCCCTAACAAGCAAGCCTATTTTCAACACTTTCATCACCAAGAAACTATTTCTGGGTTGGTCAGCATGCATAGGCCAAGCAGATATTGGTACCCCCATAGTAATGCTCTCTATGCAAGAATTCCATCCACAATGACTTATGAACCTACCTGTGGAAGAATGAGCCAAGATTTCTGGTTGTGGTGCCCATTCTCTCACCACTAAGCCTGCTTCTTTTATCCTTTCCTCAAACCCTTCCAGCAGCTCAAATCTTCTAGCTTCCCCAGTAAATATATCTCTT
>NW_025887931.1:0-5153 GCF_002878395.1 Capsicum annuum
CATATCATTGCCGCAAGGGCCATTACATATCATTGCCGCAAGGGCCATTCCATATCATTGCTGCAATGGCCATTGTATATCATTGCCGCAAGGGCTATTGCATATCATTACCGCAAGGACCATTGCATGTCATTGCTGCAAGGGCCATCACATATCACTGCCGCAAGGGCCATTGCATATCATTGCCGAGAGGTCCATCTCATACCATCGCCCAAGAAGGATATTTATATATCTGTTGACGCGCTAGACACAATGCTGGTGTCGAGGATATAGTCAGCATTCCATATATCTATTGATGCGCTAGACACAATGTTGGCTTCGAGGATATCATCAGCATTTAATACATTTGTTGACGCATTAGACACAATATTAGCGTCGAGGATATCATCAGCATTCAATATATCTGTTGACGTGCTAGACACAACGCTGGCATCGAGGATATCATCAGCATTTAATATATCTATTGACGTGCTAGACACAACGCTGGTGTCGAGGATATCATCATCATTCATATTTGTTGACGTGCTAGACACAATACCGACATCGAGGATATCATCATCATTTAATATTTGTTGACACGCTAGACACAATGCTGGCGTCGAGGATATCATCAGCATTCAATATATCCATTGACGCGCTAGACACAACACTAGTGTCGAGGATATCATCATCTTTTCATGAATCAGCATCTGAATGCATCGGGAGCACACGATTTGAAGGGACGCCTTTAAGTCGCTATTAAGGATGAATAATATATAAGGTTTCCTAGAAATTGACAATTTGAGGGTCATCTATAAGTCATATTATTTGAAATAGGATAGTGTGCAAGGTCACCTATTAGTTGATATCCTGTAGGTCATCCGTAAGCCACAACAACATCCTAATTGGATAGTGTGCAAGATCGTCCAAAAATTGATAGTTCAAAGGTTATCCATAAGTCGCAACTAAATCCTTACCGGAGAATATGCAAGATTATCAAATTGATACGTCCAAGGGTTCTCTATAAGCCTCGTCATATCTAAGATCGATTATGTGCAGGATTACCCAAAGACTAACAATTTAAGGGATTATCTATAATTCATATTGTATCCAAGGTCAGATGATGTACAGAAGCACCTGAAAGCTAGCGATTGGAGGGATATCTATAAGCCATCTTTTATCCTAAGTCAGATAATGTGCAGGATTACCTAACAGCTAGAAATTCAAAGGATATCTATAAGTCACCTTGTATCCAACATCAAATAATGCGCAAGATTATCCAAAGATTGACAATTTAAAGGGAAATTTATAAGCCAATCATCGACTATAACTGGAAAGGTTATCATTCCACATACAACATGTGATACAGGTAACCAAAAGGGTTGCCACACCAGCATAATATTACACAGTTTTAGGGACCGTTCTGCAAAAAGTATCGCCGGTGTCCAAAAGGGCCACCCTACTTTGAAGGCATATTCAACCGACAAATGTCATAATTATACAATAACCAAGAGGGTTGTTGTGTTGTTATTTCTAGTTATTTCATTCCAAACAGGTATAGGAAAAGATGACTCCGTTTTTCAAGCCACAACTCATATATAGATATGGTAAAAGACTACATACCTCTTTTGTGAATTATTTTTTGCACTAACACTTTTTGCTTAAAGCATTATCGAGAGCATCCAAGAGGATGAGAATCTCAAATCAAAATCACAGGTCCAGACGATTTCAAATAGGATGCAGCACAATGTGGAACTCTTTCTTAGCAGCAAAACGGGACATAGTCTGGGGAGAGATGTCAAACTCTCTAGACACAAGCTAAATGATGATCACCACCACCATCCAACCACACACCTGTTAGAAGGCATGTGGGTATTTTAAGATATTCTGGTTTCAGCTTTACCTTCAGGATATTTCTAAACTCATGTCGAGGGTAACATTCTCTTTCTTTCAATTTGGGTGGCAACACACTTAGAGTTTTGGAAATTACGCTCAGGTAAATTCTTGCCTATGGGTGTGAAGGATCCCACATTCATGGTTAAGAGGTTACAAGCCTCTTTTCCAAAACTCGATCAACTTGTCACTCATCTTGAGCCAAAGATCGTCTGAAATAAAAGACTATCTTTTCTACTAATTGAGTCAAACTACAAGCAGTCTGATTCCCCAAGTCTCGGGGATATGTAGGCTGGGCGCTATGTAGAAAAATCGACTACATTCTAACCTCCCCCTAAATCCCTTCATCCCCCAACTTCTCGGTTTCATCAAAAACTCTAAAGCCAAGATAGCTAGTGAATCCTCTTGAAAATCATGCTTAAAATTAAGATTAATGAACTACAAGTGGCCTGAATTCTCATGTAAACTGAGATATATAGGAAACCCGACCAAGGTCCAGCCATAACTCTATGAACTCGTGCGAAAACCAACTTCTTTCGGATTCAAATCTATAGTCGAACAAAAATTAGGAACGTCAACCTCCCTTTGCCCAGGGTTACTGACATCCACCCTACCCAAAGGGAGGAGGCAGTTGTTGACACCTAATTTTTTCCTTCCACGACTAAGTTTAATTTCGAGTTTCTTGAATTTTAAATAAAATCACAACATATACTTTATCTGAATAAAGATCTTTGCAAAGTATTTATTTGGGTGAATTTATCACTTTAGGTAGCAATTATATATTGTCGTATTCAATTATACAAAAATTTTATAATTTGGTTACTTAAATATTTATTTCACAAAATATTGGATCCTAATCAGGGATTACTTTTGAAAATAATTTCAAATAATTAAAATCTTGATCTAAATATAATTTCTCCTCAAAAATAATTATTTGGATAAATATGCATTTTTTATTGAATCAAGAAGCTCGAAATTAAAGGAAGTGTTAATTCATCTCGAATTTTGATTTAATTTAGTCAGTCTATTAAATTTGGCCATAATTCTGATGCAATTGGCCGATTGATTTTCAATTTGGCCAAAATTTAAATGAATTGGCCAAGTCTCTAATTACATAATGCATCCAATACCCAATTAATCCAATTTAGTCCGATTTTCTAAACTACAAGCAGTGGCCCTTTCTTTAATTCCCATTACCAGCCTTCAGCTATAACCCAATTATAAAAACCACCCGGCCCATCCCACATATATTTTCTCTCCTCTCAACCCTAAATCAACAAAGGCAAAACCACAACATCCTCCAGAAATCCCCAAAACTCCCAACCCGCCATCAACCCGACCCCAACTAGAACCTGACCCAGCTCTAAAACCTGTCTCCAACAAAACCACAACATCTCCAACCCTCCTTTCTTCCTCGTCACGTGCCCTTCCACGTGAGTGTGTATGAGAAGGGTTCTGAAACCGTCTAGAACAAGCCTAGGTGCCTCCCCTTAATAGCTCAATCCTGTGAAACGCGGTAGCAGTAGTATGATTTTGCACATCTGTGGATGAATCTCATTGGTTTTGGGGACGGCTTGTCTTTCTAAAAACTTATTGGTCCACGTTTCTCTTTTTGGGAAAAGAATCCAAGATTTGGACCGAAATGGAGATGAAAGCAGGATATTTGGGGATGGGGGGGGTCAATTTTTGAATCTCAAAATATCGCCTTCAAAATCCCTAATTTACCCTTAAAAGAAGCCCTAGTCGTTCTCTATAAAAGGTGAACTTGAGAACAGAAGAGGGTTTTTTTTTTGGTTTCGGGGGCAAAGAGATAGGGAGGGTCTTCTTTCTCTTTGGAGGTCTTTTTTGTTATTTTGGAGGGGAGGGGGTGAGACGAGGCTCTGAGGGAAAATCTCGGGATTACCGACTCTAGGTCTTGAACGAAGAAGCTAAATAAGGATTTTTTTAGGGTTGGTTCAAGAATTTGGGTTTGACAAAAAGGAGTCTCGAAAATTAGTTTTTTTTTTTAGAAATTTGTACTCTCAAGAGAAGAGGAAATCTTTCTTGTTCCTACTGAGGTTGAAAAAATTCAAAGGCATAAAAGGGTTCGAATTTTTTTCCAAGGGAAATTCAGGAGTTAAATTTAGGTTGAAATTTTAGTTGAAAGTCTGTCCGTTGGTGGTCCACGTCGTGAGATTCTGATAGCGACAAGTTTGCTGATAGCTCGTCGTCCCGTTTGCTACATCGAAACAGTAATAGCCTAGCCTGTTAGTTTTTGATTGTTTCTACTTCATCTCACCATTCTGTAGTGACGTGTAGTTTTTTTATAATCTTGTGCTGGGTTGTCTGTTGTAGAGGCCTTAAAGCCCATAGGTTTTGATGAAAGCTATATGGGCTGAATGGTCGAGTTGTGATCAATGTTGTTTAGACTATCGTTAGTGTTTGTTGTCTTTGTCTTGTCTCATAATTTATTTACTTATTTTGACGTTATTGATTAATGATTGACTTAATGCCTCATCTTGCATATTGTTTGTGTCTTGAGTTTTCAGTTTCCTGGTTAAAGTTCATGTTTTGACTCTCATTTAATGGTTCAACCTGGTTCTGTCTTGTTACATTAATCCCTACCACTTTGTATTTTTAGTTTAGAGATGGTTATCTTTCATAACGAAGCCATCAAAGTGTAACGCTTTGTCAAACATGTGAATAGATTCGCTCTCTTTTGATACGTTTTGATGTCAAAAATCAGTAAAGTTTCTAGCTTTTTCCTTTGAGCTCGATTTGTATTACCTCCTGCTTAGGTGTTGGTTTGACGGTCCAAAACTCTTATGATTTTTGAAAGACCACATTTCACTGGGTACAAGTGATTGCCTTCATCTATGGAGACTGTTATAGATAGGTTTTCTGTGTCTGGATGCTCATTCTTGAGTTTTAAGCTCATTTTTTTGAGGCCACTGTCATATGGAAACTTTTCTTTATGAATGTTCAACATATTGGTGCAGTGCTATCACTAATTTTCTTTTCCTCCACTCTCTCGCTCGTGTTCTGGGCTGGGTCATACGGTTATATTTAGGCTCGAATTTTCTTCAAAATAGCTTGTAAATCACTTTCTTTTGCCTACAAAAACATGGTATTGTCACACTATTTTGATATGATTTATTCTTTTTTTTCTCTGAAGTGTTTGACTTCATTGTGAGTCTTAGTGTTGGAAGGAAAACTTACAGTTTCTCTGTTGGAGGAGACCTTCAGGTCCCTAGTGGCCAAAGTGTCAAGAAAGGCTAGGGATACTAAGGTGTTAACATTTT
>NW_025887932.1:0-2249 GCF_002878395.1 Capsicum annuum
TGAAACTAAATCGAGATTGGGAATCTCTAAACTAGAGTTCTTAACTCAAACAAAATGGTAGACATACCCCTTGGATATTATTTTTCTCGCTCTAAGGTACAAAATAAGATAACCCCTAAGCGCTGAAGTACTACCCCTCCATTCAAGGACTGGTTCATTCGAAAACTAAAAATGAACAACTCTGTTTCTAAAATTAATGGAAGCATAGCGCGAGTGGAGCCAATCCATGTCGAGAATGACATCAAAAATAGCTGCTAAATCAAGATCATGGGTAGGATAATTCTTCTCATGGGGTTTAAGCTGTATAGAGGCATATGCTATGAACTTACTTCTCTGCATCACAACGTAAACCAAACTAACTCTAGAAGCATCACAATAAATAACAAACCCATCTGAACCATCTGACAAGGTCAAAACTAAGGATGATGTGAGTCGAGCCATTAATTCCTGAAAGCTTTTCTCATTGAAAATCAGAATACTAAAAACTTGACTTTCTTCTAAGTCAATCTGGACATGGGGGATGCAATAGACAAAAGCCTTCAACAAATCATTGATAATAGCCAGCTAGACCTAAGAAACTCCTGATATTTGATAGAGAAATGAGTCTGGGATAATTTCTTACTACTTCAGTCTTTTGAGGGTCAACTCTAATGCCATCATCGGAAATAATATGGCCAAGGAAAGCTATTGATCTTAGCCAAAATTTGCACTTACTAAATTTTGCGAACAACTGATGGGCTCTAAGTGTCTGCAATACTGTTCTGAGGTGGTCGGCATGATTATTTTCATTATGGGAATAGACAGGGATGTCATCTATGAAGACTATGACAAATATGTCCAAGTACTGCTTGAACACTCTGTTTATCAAGTAAAATAAAAGCTCCTGGGGTATTTTTTAGACCAAAGGACATAACTAGAAATTCAAAGTGACCATACCATGTTCTGAAAGCTATTTTTGGAATATCACATTCTCTGACTCTGAGTTGATAATAGCCGATTCTGAGGTTTATCTTAGAGAAATAACTAGAACCCTGAAGTTGATTGATAAAGTCATCAATTCGGGAGTGGACACTTATTCTTGTTTGTGACTTTGTTCAACTGATGGTAATCAATGCACATTCTTAGAGAACCATCTTTCTTACGCACGAAAAGGACTAGAGTGCCCTACATGGAAATAATGGGCCCGATGAATCCTTTATCTAAGAGATCTTTCAACTACTCTTTCAACTTTCTAAGCTCAGCTAGATCCATTTTGTAGGGCAGAATAGAGATGGGCTGGGTATCTGGAAGAAGTTATATTCCAAAGTTAATTTTCCTTTTGGGTGAAACTCCGGGAAGATCTTCTGGAAATATATTTAGAAATTCCCTCACTACTGAAACTAAATCGAGATTGGGAATCTCTAAACTAGAGTTCTTAACTCAAACAAAATGGTAGACATACCCCTTGGATATTATTTTTCTCGCTCTAAGGTACAAAATAAGATAACCCCTAAGCGCTGAAGTACTACCCCTCCATTCAAGGACTGGTTCATTCGAAAACTAAAAATGAACAACTCTGTTTCTAAAATTAATGGAAGCATAGCGCGAGTGGAGCCAATCCATGTCGAGAATGACATCAAAAATAGCTGCTAAATCAAGATCATGGGTAGGATAATTCTTCTCATGGGGTTTAAGCTGTATAGAGGCATATGCTATGAACTTACTTCTCTGCATCACAACGTAAACCAAACTAACTCTAGAAGCATCACAATAAATAACAAACCCATCTGAACCATCTGACAAGGTCAAAACTAAGGATGATGTGAGTCGAGCCATTAATTCCTGAAAGCTTTTCTCATTGAAAATCAGAATACTAAAAACTTGACTTTCTTCTAAGTCAATCTGGACATGGGGGATGCAATAGACAAAAGCCTTCAACAAATCATTGATAATAGCCAGCTAGACCTAAGAAACTCCTGATATTTGATAGAGAAATGAGTCTGGGATAATTTCTTACTACTTCAGTCTTTTGAGGGTCAACTCTAATGCCATCATCGGAAATAATATGGCCAAGGAAAGCTATTGATCTTAGCCAAAATTTGCACTTACTAAATTTTGCGAACAACTGATGGGCTCTAAGTGTCTGCAATACTGTTCTGAGGTGGTCGGCATGATTATTTTCATTATGGGAATAGACAGGGATGTCATCTATGAAGACTATGACAAATATGTCCAAGTACTGCTTGAACACTCTGTTTATCAAGTAAAAT
>NW_025887933.1:0-18375 GCF_002878395.1 Capsicum annuum
ATGTATTAATATTATGATTGCTCTGCACATATATAATCTAGAAAAAAATTATAATGACTCGATTTTTGGTGATTATATGAAATATTTAATTATGTGTTATTTGACTATTCTACCCCTCCCCGTAGGTACTTTGTAGTAATTCTGGAGTGTGAAAATAATTGACATAGTTTTTGGTGCATTCAGTGTGATTTATATAATATTGTGATTTTTGATGGCTTGAGAAGCCTTATAGTTGACTTTGGTCAACATTTATTGATCTGTACATCGGATAGAAAAATCACTATGCCAGCAAATTCGAAATGCCAATTTTAGGGTGGTAACATGGTTGATATGGTTTTATGGCTTTTATATCTCATTCCAACTCTCAATTCAGAAAGTTGTGAAATTAGATTTCAAGGATAAAATTTGTGAAAATGGTATTTTTTTCAAAATTTGATATCGCCATTAAGTCCAGAGCATCGAATTTGATAAGGTAACATATTTCATTTGCATTTGCGAGATTTTGGATAAATCATGAGGGGTCCGCAAAGACTTGGAATTCTCCAAGTCTCCAGCTGGTGCACTAGCGTAAGAGACACTTTGGTCCCTTACGCGACTCAGAATATCAGACCAAGTATCACAAACACAACATCTTGGTTGCAATCACCAGCCCTGCATAAGCGATACTTTTGGTCATTTATGACACGACTCGATAAGGGGCCTTATTGTAATGGGCATCTCAAGACCAACCAGCACCGGATACCACCCCCGATACCCAACCCAACCATCCAGCATATATCCTAAGTCGGATGAATTCCAAATATATAATAAGATAACGTGTAATTGCATAAATCCTGACTCTGGGATAGGTCTATAATCGAGACTGACCCAAACGAGCCCAACCATCCCAAACCCAATCGATAACCATAATGAAAACCATAAGCCAAAATTAAAATAATAACCAAGTTCTTGTCCATAACATAATATAAAAACATGAAACTGCCAATAATACAGTCAATCGATATCAGCCCCAATACCAATTTCAATACTAAGGTTGACACCAATACCGATCCTGCCCATACCGATTCATAGTAGTTCAAAAAAAGCATCTATCCAAATAAAAACCAATATCTGATTAGGACATGCCCCCAACTATATACAAAACGGATATCCGTAAATAAACCAAAGTATGTAAAAACATCCATCAACATAAAATAGAACCTTCTGGAATATAGAAGCTCACGATTTCAATTCAGTAGCTAATTCAGAATTCGAGCACTAAGCAGGAAGAGTAGAATAGCCAGTTTTTGCATCACATTGGGATACAACCGCTCGAGGACGGGTTAGCGGGAAGACGCTAGCAAGTACTCAATATAAGTATAAAATAATACCATCCAAAAAAATAAGTAAACCAACCATATACATATATATATAAGCATGCCGGGAATAGGGGCCGGTTTTAGCATGTATTTGATATCCTTAACCTGGGTGTGTGTAGTTTAATCATCCTAGAACTACCCATGAGCTATGTGGGTCCAGTGTAGCCCTCCTAAACGGGCCTCGATGTGTGTAACTGCATGAACCGGAGATACCACAAGAGTAGGGGATTCCCGAGTACCCTTCGCTCTCCATGATACATATATACAACATACTTAGAGGATTCTCATGTACTTCATAGTATCATATATGGTCGTTATGACCAAACACTTATATCGACAAACATGAGTTTACAGTGTCTATCGATTAGACTCATACCTTCACGATTAGCTATCACACCTTGCCATTATTGCCCAGTTAAAACCATTACCATCCAACCAAACCATTGTACTATTATTATTAACCAAGGCTATGAGTAGTGTAATCATTATACCGACTATAGCTTGCAATCAATGTCCTTAGCCAACCTTTTTATATAGAGGAATTCCTAGCTACCCATAGATTACATTATCAATTTAACTTGGGGGACTCCTATGTACCCCGCAAGTGTTCCATTATTAAGTTTATTTGGAGGAATCCCGTGTACCCCTCAAGTTTGTCATTAACATGTTTACTTAGGCGATTCCCATATACCCTACAAGAAAGTTCAATTATTCATAATCATGACCACCAAACTTTACCATTTAGCCTTTCCAAACTATTTAAACCATTTATACCATTTAGGTTTCCATTACCAAATCATATCATGCAATAGTTCCATTAAAAGTCTATTAATATAGTAAAAGCATTATCATAGGCATTTTATCAAACTTGTTGAGGGCATAGTGTTTCCAAAACCTATTCCACCTACCAATTAACCATTCCCATGCAACCAATTATCCAAACCATCATTAAAGCATGTAAAAACATAATTAAAATATTGAAAAACCATAACCAAGCATTTAATACCAAAAATCCCAACACATATTTCAAAACCCCAAAACCATACAATAAACATGTCATGAAAACATTGTATAAATCAAGCCTTTAGTTGGAACTAACATTGAGGGAGAAGTATCTTGCCTTATATGATGAAGATGATTGAGAGAAATCACCCAATCAAGCCTCAAACTTCTCCTTTAGATGAAACCCTAGCCTTCCTTTATACAAGAGCCCTAGAGAGAATTAGAGAGTGTTTCTAAGTGTTTTAGATTAGAATAATAGGGTAAATAACCTCCCAAGTATGATATAAGCCATGGGGTCATAATGGGTTAAGAGGAAAAATCTCCAGATTACCCCCAATTTATCTGTATAAAATCCCCACGGTTAGGTATGACTCAACCATACCATTCGTACCCTCAATATGAGTGGTACCCGCCACTTGTATCCTAGACCTCTCTTAGAACTCCCCATACTTGTCAACATATCCAAGGTACGACTAGTACCCTAAACCCGTACACATAACAAAACCAAAAAGAGTTGACACTGTCCAACATAAAAGTAGGACAATATGAATCGTACCCTATCTCACTACCCATGGTGAGCCACTCGTACTCAGATTCAAGTTACTTTACTAAATCTCAGATTAAGTAAAGGAAAACCCAAACTATACAGCCTGTATCCGACCATAGGACTCATACCAACCAAGTCGTACCCATTCTAGAAACCAATTCAACCCACCAACCATCATTGATTAGTGTACGACCCAACCTTACCAACCGTACCCCAGCATACGGCCTATATCCCCTAGTCATACCTTGACCAAAAATCAGAAATACAGGAAATTTTCTAAGGACCAAAACCAGGGTGATTCAACTTATGTGACTTAGCCGACCAAACCAAGGTGGCATATGCGATATCTTGGTCGCAATCGCGATCCCCGCATAATCGATGACAAGTTTACTTATTTAATACATACACTCAAGCAAGGTATCACGTACGCAACACCTGGTCACATAATCGGTAGTTGCTTAAGCGATTCGATGGCCACGTATGTGATACCTGGGTCCTTTAAATACCCATGTTTTGCCATTTTCACTAATTTTTAGACTTGGAGCTTCGGGTTTCATGATTTTAAGCAATTTATTTCATTTCTAAGCTTGGTTAAGCTCCAAAACTCCTATTTCAACTACTTTTCTCCAATTTTATCTTTAATTCTTATTTAAATGCAGATTTTTAAAGTGGAAAATCAGGAATTTTGGTTCGAAAGACCTAAAAATTATATTTCTCTGATTTAAACCCCGATTTTAACCTGATGACATTTGGGTGAGTTTCTAATCTTATAATTATCACTTTCTCTCAATTTTATTTTAAAAGCAACTCTAATTCTCGATTTTAAAATGGATTTCAGAGGTTTTTGTCGGTAATGCTTAATAATAGTTTTTCATTAATTTGGATTTTTTTTAACTCATTTTTGCATGGGATTTCAGTTGTACACTCCTATAAGTATGGGAAGCATGTTTTAAAAATAAAATTATGGTTTCACTCTTCTTTTTTAAAAGCCCATTTCGGGGGTTCATTTTGACCCCACTTGAAAATATGTAATATGGGTATCCCTAGCTTTCTTTTGATACATAGATTTTATATTCCTATGTTTAGTTGAGTTTGAGTTTATTCGTGGGAGTAAGGCTTCATATTAAAGGCTTTTGGACTAGTTTTTGAGATTTGAGGTAGGTTATGGCATAACTTTCTTCAGACTGAGTCGGGTAGCTAATGTTGATACAAAATTATATTAAGGGTGTGGAACTAATCATTAAAATGGATATATTATTGTGTTGTGACCATTTAAGGGCCTATATATTGATGTTATTTGGCGGGTTTGGAACATTATTTGCTATGTGTGACCGTGTCGAGTCCTATATAATATTAGTGGCTTGTATAGGTCGAAATTAATTGTAAGCTTGTTTGATGAAAAATCATAATGTGGTATCAAAGAAAACTTTGTAATATATTTCATTCTTTTGCATATGGATTATGTTGGATTCATGGATGGTTGGATAATGAGTGGATTTTAGCTCACTTGGTTGGTATATTGGTTGGATATGGAATTTATCATTCTGGTTGGTTGTGAGAATTACATCCTCATATCATATTTATTCATGCAACATTGGTACCACCATGAAAATACTTGAAATACTGGAAAAATTGGCTTTTTTGATAGAAATTATGACATCTTTAAAACCCTCTATCGATGGATGTGTCGAAGAAGAGTTATAAATATTGGTATTGGATATTGGATATTGGTTGTCTACGGGTTAATAACACCCCATGGGTCCTACGTTGGGAAGATTTATCTCCTTAGATATATATGGAGGTTGTGCGACAACCTCAAGCATCATCTTCATCATCATCACTTCAATTTTATTATATTTACTTTGTACTTTTTTGTGATGTATTATTTTCCTTAATGTGATACTTGTTTATGTGTACTTCTTCCTTCATATTTGTATATGTGATATATGTATACTTGTATTTCTCACTTGTATTGGTATGGTATATCTGAATATGATAGAACTATTAGTGGAGACGGTGTGGGCTACAGTCTAGGACATTTTTTGAATGCGGGTAGCATGCCCTTAGTGTGTATTTTGTATACTTTATTTTTTAGTTTGATCAGTCGGCCTATGATACCTACTAATTACAAATGGACTGTACTCATCTCTACTGTACCCTTTTGGTGTAGATCTAGGTTTGAGTGTACCTTAAGGTGGTTAATTCGGGTGTCATTTAGAGATTTTGATGTAGAAGTTGATATTATGCATCCGACATTGACTTTTGCCTTTTCTTATTTTGACTGTCTTTATTTGTATATAGAGACAAAGTTGTTCTTGTTTGGATACCTTATGTATTTTGATCTCGAGTAGTACTAGTTATATTCGTACACTGTTACACCGGGTTTGGGGATTGGGTTTAATATCATTGACTATGTATTTCCACTTATTATACATCCATGTTGTTTGACTCTACTCTAACAATTTTTCCATGGGCTTGGTATCGATTTTCTCAATTCATATCAGTTTGGGTGATAGGATTACTTGTCAAGGCTTTTCGCAATAAGTGCCATCATGATTCTTGGTTTTTGGATTGTGACACATTGGTACCACAGCTAGGATCATTGGTCTCAATAGTGTAAGAATGGAGTGTCTAGTAGGGTCTCGCAAATTGGTACATAGACGTCCATATCTATATTCGAGAGGCGATAAGATGTCTTTAAGAGATTTCCATCATTTTGTTTCTTTTTATGTGGATTTTCTTCATGCATTGTGTTCTAAGTCATATTTTACTCTTTTCTACATAGAAGGTGAGGACTAGGTCTAATGAGACTAGAGATATAAAGCCTTCATCCGAGGAGAGAGCCCAATCTAGAGGGAGAGTTTGGAGTCATGGACAGGATTGAGGTAGTGGACTGGAACGAGGATCTACCCTGCCTAGGAGTAGTTCTAGGGGGATTTTCCCCAAGCATTGGGTTAAAGATGTTATAGACATGGGTCCTACTCTGATTCCACCAAGTTTCTCTACCCTAGTCTAGGAGAGGTTATTTATTCACTTGTTGACCCATTTGGAGGGTGCACCTTTGGGAACTCCTGGTGTTTCTCAACTTTATATTATTGCAGGGTGCACCTTTGGGAACTCCTAGTGTTTCTCAACTTTATATTATTGCACCTCCATATGTATTGGAGTAGCTTATAGTGCTCCTCCGATTCTGAGTAGGGAACCTCTAATAGTACCTATTTCTGCTTTGGTACTCCATAAACTTTGAGTATTGTCTTTCCTTCAGCACCTGCATCTGAATATAGTATTTTGAGGTCAGGAGTTCAACCTTCATCTATGTTACCTCCACAAGTGGGATCTCAGCCTTCTAGATTTACCATGCCTCCTTCTATTGTGAGTATAGTTAAATCTTTTAAGGATCAGAAGAGGTTTGAGAAGTTCACTTATTTGGGTCCCCTTAGGTTCAGTGGTGCTGTAGAAGAGAATGCGTATGATTTCTTAATTGAGTGTTGTGAGAAATTGCATAACCTAGGTTTTTTTGAGTCACATGGTGTTATGTATATTATTTATTAGTTAAGGGATGTCACTAGAGATTAGTGGAGGTCACTTGTTGGTTGCAGACCTCTCGATTCTCCAAAGATGAGTTGGTATCAATTTGTTGAGGCCTTTTTGGAGAGCTTCGTGCCTTGAGGGATTGGATAAGATATGAGTTTGATCACCTGGATCAGGGCTCCATGACTATTGTAGAGTATGAGTCACGCTTTTATGCCTTGTATAGATATTCCTATGCCATCTTTTCCATTGAATTTGAGAAGATTCAGAAGTTCATGAAGGGGTTGGATTTTTCCTTTCATCTAGCTACATCTTAGATGGTTATGTATGGAGCATCATTTCCGAGTATAGTGGATCATGATAAGATGAATGAGGGTATTCTTTGATCATCTCAAGGAAGCCCAAAGAAGGTGTGCCAAATGGGAGAGTTTAGGGGTCACACTTCTCGGGGTAGGGATTCTAGTGGGTTTTATGGCTATCATAGTAGACCCGTGTAGGCAACTTTCTAGAGTTTAGGTAGTGGGTCTTTTGGTTCAGCATCCTAGGTGTTCGTGTAGGGATCATGATAATAATGAGAATGCTATAATAATTGATGTTTCACCCATGGCAGGGCCTAGTAAAGGAAAGGATTATGGCACGGAATGAGGTCGAGGTTGAGGATGAGGTTGCATGATAAATGAAGAAGTTACTAAAAACTCCATTATTGAAAGGAGAGCTTACTATATAGGATAAAAGTGATGATTTGATCTGGGGCCTTATTGTAATGGGCATCCCAAGTCCGACCAAGCCTGGAGACCACCCCTGCTACACAACCCAACCTCTATCCACCTGCCTTGAGTTGGCTGAATTTAGAGCATATAAAAAGATAGCATAACTATCCAAATTCAAGACTCTGGAATAGGTCTATTACCGAGACCGACACAATCGAGCCCAACCGTCTGAACCTAACCAATATCCAAACAAAACAAAAAACCATAACCATATGAGTTCCATAATAATTAAGTATAATCCCAAGATAAAATAGGATAGAACCGTGAGAAATTAAGTCCTACGGTATCAACCCTAATACCAATGTCGATACTAAGGCTGACACGCCTACCATCCCGCCTATACCAATCCATTGTAGTTCCATAAAAGCCTCTAACCAAAAGAATACCAAAATTTGGTTGGGACATGCCCCCAACCATCGACAAAACCAATATCCGTAAATGAACCAAAGTATGAAATAACATCCATGAAATGCCATCCAGTAGTTGATCCCAAATGTATAATAGTTAAGCAGGAGGAGTATAATGGCCGGTTCCTGTATCATGTGGGGATACAGCCGCCCAAAGATGGGTTAGCGGGTGAATGCTATCATGAACTCAGGATAAGGATAAAATAATGCCAACCAGCAAAACCAAGTAAACCAACCATATGAATACAAACCATACATATATATAACCATGCTAGGAAAGGGAACTGAGTTTATCATGCATTTAAAATCATTAACCTACATATTTGTAGCTTAACTGTCCTTAACCACCCACGGGCTATATGGGTCAAGTGTAATCCCTTGAATGGGCCCCGATGCATGTAGTCGCATGAACCGAAGTTACCATAAGAGTAAGGAATTCCCAAGTAGCCTCACCCTCTATGATACATATGTACAAGATACCTGGAGGATTCTCACATAACTCATAGTATCATAAAAGGGTCACCATGCCCAACCCCTCATGTCGGCAAATATGAGTTTCTAGTGTTTGTTCATGAACTCCCACTTTTATGGTTAGCTATCACACTCTGCCACTATTACCCAATTAAACCCATTTTCAACCAACTAAACCATTGTTATTAACCGAGGCTATACATAGTGGTCTCATCATACTGACGATAACTTACAAGTATTGTTCTTAGCCAAACCTTTTTGAGATCAAGGGATACCCATGAACCCATAGATAACATTACCAATTAACTTGGGGGAGTCCCATGTACACCACAAGTGTTCCATTATTATGATTACTTGAGGGATTCCATTGTACCCCACAAGAATGATTATTCAACCAAAACCATTCCATTTGATCATTCCAAACTATTTAACCATTTAGGGTACCATTACTAAGTTTAAACCATGCAATAGTTCCATTAAAATCCAACAATGTAGTGAAAACATTCCCATTGGCATTTTATCAAACATATTGGGGGTATACTATTTCCAAAACCAAAGTCAATTACCAAATAACCATTCCCATGCAACCAATTATCCAAAACCACCATTAAAGCATATAAAAGCATAATTAAAACATAGGAAAACCATAACCAAACATTTATAACCAAAAATCTTAAATTTTATTTGAAAATCCAAAACCATATAATAATCAAACCATGAAAACATTGTATTAAACCATGCCTTTAGTTATAACAAACAATGAGGGAAGAGAACATGCCTTCAACTAAGAAGATAATAGAGAGAAATAACCAACAAAAGCCCCAAATTAATCCTTTAGATGAAACCCTAGCCTTCTTTTACCTCAAAGCCGTAGAGAGAATTGTAGAGTGTTTAAGAGAAGTTTCTAAGTGTTAATGAATAGAATAATAGGGTAAACAACCTCCCAATAGGAATATAAGTCGTGGGGCCTTATTCGGCTAAGTGGGAAAATATCCAAATTTCCCTTACTTAAACACCTAAATATCTTATCAGGTGGGTACGACTATCCATACCAGTCATACCCTCAAATATGAGTGGTACCCACCACTTGTACCCAGGGCTATCTCCCTTGGACCCGACACTGTCCAAAGTATGACTCACCCCTAACCATGTCGTATCCAAGTATATGATTAGTACCTATGATCCGTAACCCTGACAGAATAGAATTCTAAGAGGATTTAACACTAAACACCATACGAGTCAATGGTATGACTCGTACCCTGCCTTATTAATCTTGGTAAGCTACTCATACATAGATCCCACTTTAGTTACCAAGCCTAAGATTAAATGAAGTAACCAAACAACCCATATCAACCGATATGACTTATACCACCCAAGTGTTACCCATTCCAAAAATAAATCCAACCTACCAACAAATACTAATCAGCATACGACTAACTCATGTAACTCATAGCCTAGTGTATGAGTCTTTCCCCTAATCGTATATTGTCCAAAGACCAGGAATCAAGGATATTTTTTAAGGGATAGAATCCCAAGGTGTTTCAGTCTCCCCCGCTTGGAACATTTGTCCCCCTATGACGGACAAGGTAGGGTAACCATAAGCGTGATTCATTTTCATTACCAAATATCAATCAAACCTTTAACCAAGTTAGGAAATACAAATTCAAAGATACTAATCTTTCTCTTAACAAACTCAAAAAATAAAGATGTGTTCAAGAACACATACCTTCTGTACGAATCACAGGAGCAGAAAATATATGTGGATACTTGGACTTCATGTACTCCTCCGCTTCCCCTGTAGCCTCTTACACCTTGTGGTTTTGCCATAGAACCTTAATCAAGGCCACATCCTTAGTTCACAACCGAAGAACCTTCCGATACAGTATCTCAACTGGGACCTTTTTATAAGACAGGGAATTTAAGATACCCAAGCCCTCTAGGGGAACAACTGAAAAAGGATCACCAAGACACTTCCTCTACATGGAGACATGAAATACCGGATGAATGAAGCTCAAACTAGAAGGAAACTCCAATTCATAAGCAACATTATGAACTTTTCACAAAATCGCATAAGGACCAATAAATTGGGGATTGAGTTTCCCCTTCTTACCAAACTGCATTACTCCCTTCATGAGAGATACCTTTAGGAACAACTTATCACCAACCTCAAACTCTAAGTCTCTAAGCCTTACATCCATATAGGACTT
The DNA here is from genome assembly GCF_002878395.1 of Capsicum annuum. Lineage (NCBI taxonomy): Eukaryota > Viridiplantae > Streptophyta > Magnoliopsida > Solanales > Solanaceae > Capsicum > Capsicum annuum. The sequence continues at coordinate 10,294 of NW_025887933.1, forward strand.
TTGGAAACTTTTGGAAGCCTTAAGCCTATCCCAAATCACCTTCAACTTTTCCATAGCCTGATAAACCAAATTCGAACCAAGCATGTCTGGCTCACCAAAGCTTACACCATCTAATAGGAGATCTACATCTCCTACCATAAAATTCCTTAAAAGGGGCTATACTAATACTAAAATGGTAGCTATTGTTGTAAGGAAACTCTACCAAAGGTAGATGCTCAACCCAATTGCCACTATAATCAATCACACATGCCTGAGGCATATCCTTCAATGTCTAAATAGTCTTTTCCGCTTACCTATCTATTTGAGAATGAAAAGTAGTACTTAGACTCACCTTAGTTCCTAATCCCTTCTGAAATGATCTCTAGAAATAAGATAAAAACTGCATACCACGATCAGAGATAATCAAAATAGATACCCCACGCAGCTTCACAACCTCCTGAAGATACAACTTCACATAATCCTCCTCCAAAAAGGTAGTCCTCACTGGCAAGAAGTGAGAAAACTTCATCATCCTATCTGTGATAACCTAAATCAAACTGAATTGGTTCCGTGACTGTGGAAGTCCGGTAATGAAATCCATATTGATGACATCCCATTTCCACTCGGTCAAATCAATTTCTTGATACAACCCTCTAAGCCTCATGTACTCAATTTTAACTTATTGACACATCATGCACTTGGCTACAAAACCAGCCACATCCCTTTTTATACCATTCCACCAATATCTCTCTTTGAGATCATGATACATCTTTGTAGAACTGGGATGAACAATATAGCATTATTCATGCACCTCAAAAAAGATCCTTTGTCGTAGCACATCGACGTCAGGAACACACCACCTCTTTTGGTACCATAAAGTACTGTCACTACTGATCTCGAATACCATTACCTTTTGACAGCCTACGTCACTTTTGATTTTCATCAAGATAGGATCTCGCACTTACTTCTCCTTAATCTCTTCATCGAGAGATGATCTAACTGCTTCCTATACAACATACCGCCATCATCAAAGTCCAAGAGACAACCTCTAAGACTAGAAAAATAGTGAATATCCTTCACTAATTCGTACTTATCCTTATCCGCATGAGCTAAACTCCCCATGGATCACCTGCTAAAAGCATCAACAACAACATTAGCCTTACCTGGATGATAGTGAAGACTCATATCATAGTTCTTTAGAAGCTCCAACCATCTTCTCTATCTGAGATTTAGCTCTTTCTGAGTGAACACATATTGTAGACTCTTATGATAAAAAAAAATGTCTACGCACACTCCATACAAATAATTTTGCCATATTTTCAAAGGAAAAATTACCGCCAATAGCTCCAAATCATGAGTAGGATAATTTCTCTCATGCACCTTCAACTGCCTGGAAGCATAGGCAATCACCTTCCTATGCTGCATCAAAACATAACCAAGTCCAATCCTAGATGCATCAAAATACACCACAAACCCCTCATTACCTTCAGGGAATGTCAAAATCGAAGCCGAAGTTATCTTATCCTTGACCTTCTAAAAAATCCCTTCATATACTTTTAACCAAGAAAATTTTACCTTCTTTTGAGTTAACTTAGTCAAAAGAGCCGCTATCGAAGAAAATCTTTCCATAAACTGCCTATAATACCCAGTCAAACCCAAAAAGATCTGAACGTCAATTGGAGTTGTGGGTCTAGGCTACCTATTAACCATAACCACCTTTTAAGGATCCATTCTGACCCCCTCACTAGAAATAATATGACCCAAGAAAGTTACAGCATTCAATCAAAACTCATACTTGGAGAACTTGGCATACAACTGTTGTTCCTTTAAGGTTTGCAATACCATATGGAGGTGATTGACACGATCCACCTCACTTTTAGAATACACCAATATGTCATCAAAGAACACAATGACAAAATGATAAAAAAAAATTGCCTGAAAACCCTGTTCATTAAATCCATAAATTTTGTTAGGGCATTAGTCAAGCCAAATGGCATAACCAAGAATTCAAAGTGCCCATACCGGGTACGAAAATTTATCTTAGGGATATCATCCTCCCTAATCTTAACCTGATGATACCCAGACTACAGGTCTATCTTTGAACAGAACTTGGCACCTTGCAACTGATCAAGCAATTCATTTATTCTTGGAAGAGGATACTTGTTCTTGATAGTTACCTTATTCAACTGCCGATAGTCAATGCACATCCAAAGAAAATCATCCTTCTTCCACACTAAAAACACTGGTGCACCCCAAGGGGATACACTAGGATGAATAAACCCCTTTTCCAGAAGATCCTTAAGTTGATCCTTGAGTTTTCTCAACTCACCCGGAGCTATTCTATAAGGAGGAATAGATATTAGACGAGTGTCTGAAACCAAATCAATACCAAACTTGATTTTTCTATCTAGGGAAAAACCACGAAGATCATCTGAAAAAACCTTAGAAAACTCATTTACCACCAGAACCAAGTGAAAAGAAGGACCCTCCAAGTTATAATCTTTATCTTGGACCAAGTGGTAAAGACACCCTTTAGAGATTAATCTATAAGCTCCAAGATAAGAAATAAACCTCCCCCTAGGAGCTAGGGAACCACCCTCCTACTCTATAACTGGTTTACCAGGGAACCTAAAGACAACCTTATGGGTTCGATAATCTAAGAATACATAACAAGAGTATAACCAATCCATCCATAGAATAATGTCAAATTCCACCATATTTAGCTCAAACAAATCTACCAAGGTCTGCTTACTGCTAACAGATACCACCACACACCCTATAGACTTTTTTTAGAAATAATTGAGTCACCTACTGGGGTAGAAATAAAAAAAGTATCTGAAACAACCTTAGGATCAAAACTAGAACACACAGCTAGATATAGGGTCACATAGGAAAGAGTGGACCCCAAAATAAGTAAACAATATACGTCACAAGAAAAGAGTTATAACGTACCAGTAACAACATCAGGTGATGCCTCAGATTCTTACCAAGATACAAGAGCATACAACCTTTTCCAGCAATTATTGGTACTAGAAATAATAGTTGACACAGAAACAACACTACTAGGTACAGAAGAAGAAGAAGAAGCAACCGAAGCCTTGATCGTTCCTGAAGTACCCTTACCAACTAGACAGTTTCTGAGCATATGGCCTAGCTGACCACATTTAAAATTTTTGTCCCTCCCTTCATCATAAAATTCCCAATTAAAATAACCGCAGAACCAGCAAGGAGGACATGAATAAACTGAATATACCACACTCGCATGAGATTGGGCACCTTGTGCCTAGAAATTATCACCATCTTATTTATGTCTATCACCCAACTACTTTGAGTAAGGAGCTAGCAGTAAGAAAGAACCATAAATCCCCTCATTATTCTTTGGCCATTTGCCGGCATCCCGACCACCCTACTGTTGAGCACCACTTTGCTAAGAGAACCTGCTTCTCTTATGCTACCTTTTCCTAAACTCTGTATGTTTTCTCTTTTCATCGTTCATCTGCTGTATGTGGATAACTAACCTAAAAATATCCATATCCTTAATAAGCAAAAAAAGTCTTGCTTTCAAGGATCAAATCCCGAGATAGCCCAGAAGTGAACTTTCTTATCCTTTTTCTTATATCATCCACCAAATCAGGAGCATACCTTGATAGCTGATGAATTTTCAAGGCGTACTCCTTGATAGACATTTTTCCCTGCTTAAGATCCACAAACTCCTTCATCTTTGCTTCCTTTAGCTCTTGAGAAAAGAAGGAATCCAAGAAGGCATTAGAAAAGGCCTCCCATAAAGAATGCTTCTCCACATCACCCCTACCCTATCCCACTTCTTATACCATAGGTATGCATATCTTTGAGCCGATAAGCTACAAAATTTACCTTTTCCATGTTAGTGGCCCTCATCACTCTAAATATCTTCTATATTTTATCCAATAAACCCTGAGGATCACCTTCACCTTTACACCAGTAAAAGTAGAAGGATTTATCTTCATGAACCGGCCAACCCTTATGGCCTCGACAGATAGAACACCATATAAATCTTGTTAAGCCTGAGCAGAAACCAACTGAGTAATAGTAGAAAATAACTGATAAAATTCTGCATTAGTCACCATACCTTGAGGAGGACTAGTAGAAATAGGGGAACTCCATAATAATCAGGGATAGGACCCTGAGATCGAGTGAGGACTCCAGGTGTAGGGCTATTCTATCATCACTATCCCTAGATGGGACAAAGGGATTTCCTTGTGTTCTATATCGTCTAGGCATGATTTGAAAAAAAAGGATCAGAGGAAATTCTTGGACTTAAACTCCAAGCTTGAAAATAGAATACCAAGAAAGGAATCATTCCTAAATGTCCTCTAGTCTCTCTCTTATAAGTGTGGCGCACTACATACCCCTAAAAGAGACTAAACTAGACACGGATTTTTCGACTCCTAATTGATCATGAACCTAATTTTATGATACCAATATGACATGACATGACCTGAGGCCATGTCGTAAAGGGCATCCCAAGTCCAATCGAGATAGGAAACGACCCCCGTTACCTAGCCCAACCTCCATCCATCTATATTGAGTTGGCTAAATTTTGAGCAAATAATAAGATAGCATAACTATCCAAATAATAGAATCTAGGATAGTTCTATTACCGAGACTGACCTACTGAGTCTAATCGTCCGAACCCAACCAATTGCCAAACCAAACCACAAACCATAACCATATGACTTCCATAATAATTAAATATAATTCAAAAATGAAAGAGGATGAGACAGTGAGAAATTTAGTCCTGCGGTATCAACCCCAATACTAAGGCTGACACCCCTACCAATCTCGCCCATACCAACCTATAGTAGTTCCAAAAAATCCTCTAACCAAAAGAATACCAAAATCTGGTTGGGACATGCCCCCAACCATGGCCAAAACCAATATCCATAAATTAACCAAAGTATGAAATAACATCCATAAAATAAAGCCTTTCGAAAAGATGGAACCTCACTACTTCAATCCAGTAGCTAATCTCGAATGTCCGATAGCTAAGTAGAAGGAGTAGAACGATCGGTTCCTACATCATGTAGGTATACAGCTGCCCAAAGATGGATTAGTGGGTGAATGCTAGCATAAACTTATGATAAGGATAAAATAATGCCAACCAGTAAAACCAAGTAAACCAACCATATGCCTATAAACCATACATATATATTACCATGCCAGGAAAGGGAACTGGTTTTAGCATGTATTTAAAATCATGAACCTGGGTATGTGTAACTTAACATCCTTAACCACCCACGGGCTATATGGGTCCACTGTAACCCTTAGAACGGGCCCCGATACATGTAGGCCACATGAACTGGAGATACCATAAAATAAAGAATTCCCAAGTATCCTCGCCCTCCATGATACATATGTACAATGTACTTAGAGGATCCTGCATACCTCATATTATCATAAAAGGGTCACCATGCCCTACCCCTTATGTCTGAGTTTCTAGTGTGTTTGTTTATTAAACTCCCACTTTTATGGTTAGCTATCACACCCTGCCACTATTGCCCAATTAAAATCATTTCTAACCAACCAAACGATTGTTATTAATCAAGGCTATACATAGTGGTATCGTTATACTGAATATAACTTGCAATTATTGTCTTTTAATAAACCTTATTGAGATCAAATGAGTCCCAAGTACCCATAGATCACATTACCAATAAACTTGGGGGAGTCCCGTGTACCCCACAAGTGTTTCATTATTATGATTACTTAGAGGTTTTCATTGTACACCACAAGAATGATTGTTAAACCAAAAACATTCCACTTTGACCATTCCAAATCATTTAACCATTTCGAGTACCATTATCAAGTTTATACCATGTAATAGTTCCATTAAAATCTAACAATGTAGTGAAAATATTCTCATAGGCATTTTATCAAACATATTGGGGGTATAGTATTTCCAACACCAAAGCCAATTACAAAATAATTATTCCCATGCAACCAATTATCCAAAACCACCATTAAAGCATATAAAAGCATAGTTGAAACATGAAAAAACCATAACCAAGCATTTATAACCATAACCCCAAATTATATTAGAAAATCCAAAACCATACAATAATGAAACAATGAAAACATTATATAAAATCATGTCTATTTGGAACTAACAATGAGGAAAGAGAAAATGACTTAAACTAAGAAGATGATGGAGAGAAATCACCAACACAAGCCCCAAATTAATCTTTAAGATGAAACCCTAGCCTTCTTTTACCCAAAAGCCTTAGAGAGAATTGTAGAGTGTTTAAGAGAAGTTTCTAAGTGTTAATGAATAGAATAATAGGGAAAATAACCCCGCAATAGGAATATAAGTTATGGGGCCTTATTAGGTTAAGTAGGGAAATGTCCAGATTACCCTCACTTAAACTTCCAAAAATCCTGTTAGGTGGTATGACTATCAATACCAGTCATACCCTCCAATATGAGTGGTACGCACCACTCGTACCCAAGTCCATATCCCTTGGACCCAACACTGTCCAAGGTATGACTCACCCCAAACCATTTTGTATCCGAGTGTATGACTAGTACATATGATCCGTACCCCTAGTAGAATAGAATTTCAAGAGGATTGAATACTGACCACCATATGAGTCTATGGTACGACTCGTACTCTGCCTTATGGATCTTGGTGAGCCACTCATACTTAGATCAAACTTTATTTACCAGTCCTAAGATTAACAGAAGTAACCAAATAACTCGTATCTACCGATATAACTCCTACCACCCAAGTCGTACCCATTCTAAAAACCAAATCAAACTAACCAACCAGCACTAGTCAGCATATAACTAACTCATACCACTTGTATCCTAGTGTACGAGTAGTTTTCCTAGTTGTATCCTTTTCAGAGACCAGAAATTCAGAAAAAATTTTAAGGGCTAAAAACTTAGGGTGTTTCAAAAAGATGGAGGGATATTCAAGATATATAATTTATGGTTAAGTGTTTGCTTTTCTTGACAAGATGTATATAATTTTTCAAGTTCTATTTTTTTTTCAAATTTTCCTGATCAAAATAATCATTTCGTTATCAACAAATCATGATGTTTTATTTCTAAAATAGAAAAATTAGTTGTTTGAAGAGACTTTTTTTAGGTGTTTGAAATGTTCACAAAAACAACAGGTCTCATAAAAATGAAAAATAATAAAACTAATAAATTAAATTTGGGACCAAGCCCAAAAAAAATTATTTAAACAAGGGTTGCATAGAATCAAAATCGAGACCAAAGGACTATGAAGTTGATGCATGACCAAATTTGCTAATAGAGCTTTCAACCATACCTTTACTTTTTTACATTATTCTAAGTCTTTAAGATATTATTAGTGTTATAAACTAAATATAAAAATATTTATTTCAAAAAATTGTCGATTATTTTGTCCATACTCAATTATTTTATGGTCTTTTTTAGAAATGAAACTTTTAAACTATTTAAAGAAAAATATATTGAACCATCCAAAGACATAAATAAATAAGAAAAATTAAATAAAAAAGTAAAGAAAATGCTAAGTAATATTAATAATTTATTCATATATTATTTAATAAAAAACATCATCATGGGGCAGATCAGTTATCAACATAAATATCGTAAGGGTCGATCTTAAGATGAGTAAGAATGAACCTTATCATATCATCTAACTTACGGACATGATTCACGCTTCTTTTCTCTGTTTCTTCAAGTTTCTCCATAGAAGTTTCAATGTGAACGAGGTGAACGCATATTTCCTCGTTAATCACCTTCATATCTTGTTGCATCTCGGTCATCGTTTCAATTAATTTCTAAAAAAAAAAGATAAGAGGAATCAAAGGTATTAGTATTTGTCAATGCAAGACAACAGATATTAAAAAATAAAAAAAATAAAGCATATAATATATTATTTTATACCTTTCTTATGATAAAAGACTCTTAATTTAGTTTTGATCACTAATACAAGAAAGAGCCCTTTAAATAACAATTTGTTTGGTGGTAACTAGGTGACTTTCTAACTTTTAGTTTAATAGCTTTTACTGAAAATTAAATTTAATTAAGATATAGCTTTTTTAAAAAAAAAGGTTGGTCTTCCAAAAAATTAAT
>NW_025887933.1:18475-20979 GCF_002878395.1 Capsicum annuum
ATTTATATATATATATATATATATATGTATTTATATATATATATGTATATATATGTATTTATATATATATATGTATATATATGTAGAGAGAGAGAGAGATCGAATAAAGTTCAAATTAAAAGTCAATTATATGTGTTGGCTATGTAACTATATCAGTTATATTAAATCAATATATATAGAACGAATAAAGGATTTTCAAATTAGAAGTTAATTATATGTGTTGAATTTATAATATATCAATTAGGTCGAGTTCATATATTTATATATACATAGAATAAGGATTTTTCAAACTAGAAGTCAATTATATGTGCTGACTATATAACTATATTAATTATATGAATCAATATATATAAAATGAATAAAGATTTTTCAAATTAGACAATAAAGATTTTTCAAATTAAACGTCAATTATATATGTGACTATTATATATGTGACTATATAACGATATCAATTAGATTTAATCAACATATATAGAACAAATAAAGAGTTTCAAAATTAGAAGTCAATTATATATACTGACTATACAACTATATGAATTAGATTGAATTCATATCCATAAAATGATTAAAGTTTTTTCCAAATTAAAAGTCAATTATATATGTTAACTATATAATTATATCAGTTATATCGAACCCATGTGTTTATGTATAGAACGAATAAAGATTATTCAAATTAGAAGTCAATTATATGTGTTGACTATATAACTATATCTATTAAGCGAATCAATATATATTGAATGAATAAAGATTTTTGGCAAAACCCATATGCAGTCCCTTTTAGTACGCATCATTTTCCACTTAGGCACCTCAAGTGGACATTGTTTCATTTTGGCACCTCAAGTAGGTATAAAGTGTGCCACTTTGGCACCTTTTGCTGAATCAACAAATTTATATTATGTACGTTATTACACACGCCTGATGATGTGGAAAATGACAAATAATATGCCAACATGTGTCATTTTTCTAAAAAATAATTTTTAAATCATTAATTATTTTTTTCAAAAAAAAAATCAATAATCACCCCTTTCCAGAATAATTAATTTTAAATAAAAATACTTAAATAATTTATAAATAATTAATTTAAATAAAAAGTACCCCCTCCCCCTAACCTACCCACCCCACCAACCTTCTTCTTCAAACACCCCACCCACCCACCATCCCATCCCCACCCTCTCCCCACCCACCCCATCAGTCCACCCACCCTACCAGTCCACCCATCCCGTCGCCCCTCCCACCCCACCCATCGACCTGCCACCCCACCAGTTAATTTTTAATTTTTTTAATTAATTTTATTTGATTTTAATTTTTCTTCACGAATTTAGCTTTATTTTTATTATTTTTTCATCAATTTTTCTTCGATTTTTAATTTTTCTTCACTGATTTTTTTTTATTTTTATGCTTCGATTTTAATTTTTTTTGATTGATTTTGTTTGAATTCAATTTTTCTTCACTGATTTAGCTTTATTTCTTAAGAATTCTTATTTCTTATAATTAAGCATTCTTATTTCTTGATTTAATCATTCTTGTTTTTTGATTACTTGTTTCATAAAAGAAGTAAGATTCTTGATTTGACCATTTTAGCATAAGAATGTGTTAAGGAAAAAAATGATTGTAAGTTAATGGATTGAAGAAAGAAGAAGAACAAGAAAAGAGAAGAAAAATAAAAATTATGAAAATGTCACCCCAACGCGCCTTCAATGCGTATGTCACATGCACCTTTACAACTCAACAAAAAGTGCCAAAGTGGCACACTTGAAGGCACTTGAGGTGCCAAAATAATACATGTCCACTTGAGGTGCTTAAGTGAAAGATGGTGTGTACTTGAAGGACTTGCGTATGTATTCTGCCAAGATTTTTTAAATGAGACATCAATTATATGTGAGACTATATAAGGATATCAATTAGATCGAATTTATATGTAGACGAATAAAGAGTTTTAAAATTAGAAGCCAATTGTACATGTTGAATATATAACTATATCAATTAGATCAAATCCATATATATATAGAATGAATAAATATTTTTCAAATTAGAAGTCAATTAGATGTGTTGACTATATAACTATATCAATTATATCAAAACCCATATATTTATCTATAGATTGAGTAAAAAACTTTCAAATTAGAAGTCAATTTTAGATGTCTTAACTATATGACTATATCAATTATATCGAATCCATATATCCATCTATAGATAGAGTAAAGATTTTTTAAATTAGAAGTCAATTATATGTGTTGACTATATAACTATATCTATTATATCGAATCAATATATATTTAATGAATAATTTTTTTTCAAATTAGACGTCAATTATATGTGTGACTATTTAACGATATTAATTAAATCGAATCAATATATATAGAATGAATAAAGAGTTACAAAACTAATTAAAATAATTATATTTTTTGATTATATAACTATATCAATTAGATCCAATCAAAATATGTGTTGACAGTGTTAACAACATATTGAAACTCAATTCATTCAATATATAGATCGATACA
>NW_025887934.1:0-15134 GCF_002878395.1 Capsicum annuum
ATTCCACATGGTCTTTCGCCTCTTCATGATATGTATCCCATTTTCTTCCAAATTCATAAAAAATTAATCTTGTATCTCTAATCACATCGGTTAGCCACGAAACACAATTTAACTCACAGTTCAATATATTTAGCACACTTTTTATTCTTAAAAAAAGTCCAAATATGGGTAAATAGAGTTGTTTGGACATATAAATATGCCCAAGATCACCACCCCACACTTAAAACCTTGTTCGTCCTCGAACAGCTTCAAACAACACAATCATCAAACCTTTAATTTCAAACTAAGAATCATGCTAGTGTTGGGAACATGAACCTTTATTTCTTACTTCATTGTCTCAACAGAGACATTCAATTTATTGGCAAATTTAATATAAGCATGAAATCAGAAAACTCAATCAGTAATCCAGACTTTCATTTGCATACAACCTCACAATAAGAAAGTTTTTCCATATCACTCATAATTTAACACTCTTAATCAGGATGGGGATATGAAAATTCAAACACTCGCTCTCAACAAAAAATTCATACATATTAGGAGATGAACCATAGGCTTGCCTTTAGTGTATTACTCCACTAATAGTCGAATGTTGCAATGTAGGATCAAATAGGTCTTTTGATGGTTGTAATGCCGGCTAAGGGACGGGTAGGAACTACTTTGGAAATAGTGACTAATCTCCCTAAGCACTTTAATACATAACTCCCATTAATCAAATTCACATTCTGTCAACCAAACTTTTTTTTCAGCTCATTATCTTTACACATCCATTGGTTCACCCAGCTCTTTCTAAGCACATTATCACACTTTGGTAGAGTATTTTCTTTCACGTTTTAGCTTTTCTTCACATCTCAATTCTCATTACGCACCCCTATAATAGCCACCCTTCAACCTAAGCAATTTGCCTTAATTGAGGTGCATATTATCCTTAACGGACCAGGGCTACAATAGGTTCATTGTAACACAATAACCTGGTAACAATAACTAAAATTTTCATCACAAATTATTTTCTAACTCCTAACCTTTGAATTTAAGTGCGAAATTATTTCTCTTAGAGCTTCACTTTCACCCTTTTCCATTCTTTGTACTTCAAATTCCCCCTTATTTTCATTATTAAAGTGCTTAGAAAATATGGATCAAATTAAGTTCTAATCAAAGAAAGGATTCAGCTACATATGAGGCTACCAAAGAAATCAAGCTATAGGCTCAACAGGGCTGACTATGAATATGCATAAGGGTAGGCAAATATAGTCCTTAAAATTCGGTTAACAAAGAAATGCCTAAATCACTTCCTACTCCCAACACCCTTTATTTCGCTTTGTAAACACACCGGGCAAGTTCTAGTCATTCCCATACATGCAGAATATAAACAATTTCTCACACACTCGGTGCATACTAAGAATCAAGTTGGATCCTTAAGGTCTCTGATTTTTGCACTTTATCAAATTCAATGATTAAGCCAATCAAATCAACCACACCTGTTGAGATTTCACATTTAAAAACAAAAAATATTCCCAAAACTAACATTTCTGAATTGCAATTGCGATCTTACTACTTTCTCAACTTCTAACGTCGCACTCTCCTTAAGACGGTCGCCATCCATCAATCATAAGGGAAGGCACTAACTAAGATGGTTGCATAACGAGATTTGCCAAAAAGGGCACACATAATTACTGTAATCTGAAATTGTACCACAAAGGGTAAAAAATAAAATACTGTAAGTATCATAAACAAAAATAAAATCTTGCCAAAAAGGGCAATACTTGTCAACTTATAAATTTACCAAAAACATAAAAGGAATAAAAATTGTTCATCCAACACAACCACAAACCAACATTGTTCAAAGATGGGAAATTAAAATAGATGAGATGAAGATGTAGATTAATAAATACCAACCACCCCACACTTAAGTCGAGCACTGTCCCAGTGCTAGCAATAAGGTATGATGGCATAGTACTCCCTGTTCAATCAAATGTCACCACGGCCATCACGTCATCGGCATCATTTTCATCATCAAACTCACCACCTAAGTCATCTCATCAGACTGCTCCTTTTCCTCATACTCATCATCAGAATATGCCATGCACCTCTCCTCATCTGTAAGGACATCATCATCGATAGGATCATCAAAATCCTCACCTATCCGCAACATGGTCTTGGGCTGACGCCCTAATGGATAGTCTAGCTCTACTGCACGGATTTCCTATTGGGTGACTTCTTATCCCGAACCCTCAGCAGCAAACTAGTAAACCCGTATATCCTGGCCATAATTTTGTTATTCTGAGCTTAACGCTCGGGCATAGTTAAATTCATACCATGAGGAGCAGTCCCTTTGGTGTGAGAAATATCAAGCGATTTGTCACCCACAGGTGGTAAATAATCTGCATTCTTTTTAGGCACACCCTGTTGCCTAAAAAATCTGGTCAGCAATCCACCAAATCTAAATCTACGACTCCTTAAGAACAGGGCCTTTCTCATCGACAAGAAAATAATGGCACCTACATTGACGTCCACATCATCACGCATGCAGGCATAAGTCAAACATACTCTATCATGAGTTACCTCCGTCATATGCATCCCATGAATCAAATAGGCATAAATGATTCTAGCCCATAAATGTGCCTCCTTGTTCAAATGAGCAAATAGAAGTGAAACATGTATACCTCCGTCTTTGTGGCGAATCCACCTTGCCGTATATCGAGTGCCACACAGAATATGACATATATGATGGTATGAGAGCTCGATTATCATCCTTTTCAATAGGTCGGGATTATCATAGGGTGCATGTGCACCTAACAATTCATTAACAGTGCCTATCATGAAAGTGATCATCTGACCACACACCTCTACTTTAGACTCTCTCAGGTTCCAGTTGGCATAAAATTCCCTTACCAGGCTCAAATTGCATTCTCCTGGCTTCTCAAATAAGAAACCCATGTATTGAGCCTCTATCTTTCTCACCATTGAAGGATATTCCTTCATCAAACTCCTCCTGTTGATATACTGATCCACCAAATATTTGGATTCCTTGTGCTGCGAGTACTATTTTCTACCCGCTTCTACTACAACTTTTGTTTCGAACCTGTGGTACCCCCTGGGAATATGTGGTGTTGCAGAAACACGATCAGCTTGCTTGCTCCTTTTGTGCGTAGACCCAGATATACCAACTATATTCTTTCCCTTGCTAGACATGTTACCTGTTTAGCATATCAGCCCAAAAATTCATCAAACAATAACCTTACAAACTAGCAACCATGAAGTGTGGAATTCACCCCCACACTTAATTGCTAGCATAGGTCTATAAATCGATGAATCAAGTTACTTAGAATTCCCCTGCTTATTTCACAAGTCCTACAATCAGTTATCCAATATTAACACACAGAGACATCTTGGAGTTGCACAGTTTCAGTACATGGTTTAAAGACTAAACAAGTTGTTCTACAAATGCATCGCCCTTCATTACCCATTACCAGTCTTCAATTCTAGTGCAAACTTGCCTTCAATATGTTCTAGCCTAAACACAGTCAACTACTCTTAATTCAGTGAATTATGGCTACCACTAAAGTTGTGTTGGATCAAGATCCACCCCACACTTAGTTGCCATCATATAATGAGCATCAAACTCAACCTAAATTATTAAAATTCAACTCATAGTTCAGTACACACTTCTTTGACAATGACTTTACATCTCACCCGTAGAGGTACCACATCAATTAAATTATGATTTGCATTTCAAAACACACTTACTCCCCAAATGTACCAAACCACAACAACAGCATATCATCCTCACCTCCAAATATTCTCACCCAATTTCAACAATTAACATTCAAAGTAGATTCAATTTAGTTAAACAAGACCCTTAAAGATTGAAATTTTAATTCAGACTAAGTTTCAGATTGCACAAATTCTAGCAATATTGAAGCACATAGATTCATAAGACTTAAACTCAAAATATAATTAAAACTTACCTGGACTTGGTTGAGAAAGGAAGATGAAGTTGAAACTTTGTTTAAGTTTGCCAAGAATTGACTAAGGGATCAATTTAGGGTTTTAGAGAAAAGAGGGCGCACAGCTAGGGTTAGGTGAGGGGGTGTGGAAAATGGTAAATGTAGTATTTATAGAAGGGGTAAATTAGGTTTAAATTTTTTTACCGATGGATGCAGGCAGCGCGATGCGTGACGCGTCGCTTCTCTGGAAATAGCCTTGAATTTTTTTTAAGTGTGGAATTTATGTCCATCGACGCGATGCGCCAAGATAGCGTCAATTATCTAGAAATTGCATCCAAAAATTTTTCTAAGTTCAAATTTCTCAGATTTTTAAGCATCTTCTCTTACCTCTTACCTTTTTTTTCACCACTTAACAGTTATTTACTTACTCAAAGGCCCATGTTCACCATCTTCTCTTCTTCTCTATCTCTACCAAATTTCTCGTTCCTGCAAATCACTCAAAAACTACAAAATTACGTAAGTAAAAATGGGTTGCCTCCCACCAAGCGCCTTATTTTCGATCGTGGCACAACTCATTTTTTGTATTTTTCTTTTTTTTTCAACTACTAAAAATTAAACTACCTATTACATTACATTTGTGGGTTGCCTCCCACATAGCGCCTTATTTTACGTCGTGGCACGACTCAGACTATCATCACTTATCAACAAAAGTGATAGATTTCTTGTGCTTATTCGAATGATCCACCTAATAGTGCTTTACACGCTTTCCATTCACCAGAAACTTCTCAGTCTTCTCTTTATTGCACAACTCCACATCTCCATGAGGTGTCATACGCACCACCTCAAAGGTCCAGACCATTTCGATCGCAATTTTCCCGAAAACAACTTAAGCCTTGAATTGAACAACAAAACAAATTGTCTGGGTTCAAATACTCTCTCCTGCATTTGCTTATCATGCCATATTTTGGTCTTCTCCTTGCATAACTTGGCATTTTCGTAGGCATGAAGCCTAAACTCATCAAGCTCATTCAATTGCAATAATCGTTTCTCTCCCGCAATATTTATCTCAAACTTTAGCTTCTTGACAACCCAATATACTTAGTGTTCCAACTCCAAAGGAAGATGACAACCTTTACCGTACACCAAGCGATATGGAGATGTCCCAATGGGCGTCTTGTAAGCTGTTTGGTAGGCCCAAAGTGCATCATCTAGCTTCTCCGCCCAATTTTTTCTTTGCCCATTAATGATTTTCTGAAGTATTTGCTTAATCTCCCGATTGGACACTTCAACCTGTCCACTAGTTTGGGAATGGTATGCAATGGTAACCTTGTGCTTAACACCATATTTAGCAAGAAGATTTTTGAACCAAGTGTTAATGAAGTGCGTACCTCCATCACTGATTATTGCTCTTGGTGTACCAAATCTGGAAAATATATTCTTCTTCACAAATTTTAGCACCACTCTTGCATCATTATTCGGACTCGCCACCACTTCCATCCATTTAGAGACATATTCAACCATTACAAGAATGTACAGATTGCCTTTTGAAGGTGGGAATGGGCCATGAAATCAATCCCCAAAATATCAAAGACTTCAACTTCTAAAATATTGTTAAGGGGTATTTCATGATGCCTAGATATGATACCCAACCTTTGACATTGATCACAATTCTTTACAAAAGAAACTGCATCTCTAAATAACGTATGGTAGAAAAAATTGATTGCAACACTTTTCTCGCGGTCCTCTCACCCCCATAATGTCCACCATATGGAGAAAAGTAGCAATCTTATAGCACCTTTAAAAATTCAGCCTCTGGGATACACCTACGAATAACTCCATCTGGACCTTACTTTAAAAGATACAGTTCATCCCAAATGTAGGCACAAAAATCATAGAGTAATTTCTTCCTTTGTTGTATGGTATCATCAGGAGGGTACACCTCACAAGCTATCAAGTTTATAATATCAACATACCATGGAAACTCAACTGCATTTACAGACAACAACTTCTCATTAGGAAACTCTTTCTTAATACTAAGGGAGTCATCTACAATATGGTCTCGATTTTCCAGCCGTGACAAGTGGTCGGCAACTTGATTTTCAGCTTCTTTTCTATCTCGCACCTTAAGATTGAATTCTTGTAGTAGCAGAATCCACCTAATCAGTCATGGTTTTGAATCCTTTTTATTCACAAGATACTTAATGGTAGCATTGTCAGTATGAACAATGACCTTAGTACCAACTAAATAAGATCCAAACTTGTCGAATGCATACACCACTGCCAATATCTCTTTCTCTGTCACTGTATAGTTAACTTGAAAATCATTTTTAACACCTTGCTAAATAGTAGATCAAGTGAACTACCTTATCTCTTTTCTAACCCAAAACAACTCCCACAATAATATCACTAGCATCAGACATCAGCTCAAAAGGTAACTCTCAATCTGGTGCGATCAGAATAGGTGCTTTAGTCAACTTCTTGTTATGTTTCTCAAAAGATTCATGGCAATCAGCCCTGAACTCAAACTTGGCTTCTTTCTCCAACAATCTGCACATGGGGCTTGCAATCTTTGAGGAATCTTGAATGAATCGTCTGTAGAACCCTGCATGTCCCAGAAAGCTCCACACTCTTTTGACTGTGACTAGATGAGGCAAATTTTCAATCGCTTACACCTTTGCCTTATCCAGTTCGTGTCCTTGGCATGACACTTTATGGCCTAGGACAATTCCTTCCTTAACCATAAAGTTGTACGTTTCCTAATTTAATACCAAGTTTGTTTCTTCGCATCGAGCTAGGACTTTTTCAAGACTCCGCAAATACTTTACAAGAGAATTACCATACACAGAGAAATCATCCATGAATACCTCCATAAATTCTTCCACTATGTCAGAGAATATGTCCATCATACATCTCTAAAATGTAGCAGGTGCATTGCAGAAGACGAATAACATGCGTCTGAACGCATATGTACCGTATGGACAAGTGAAAGTGGTCTTCTTCTGGTCTTTCAGTGTTATGATTATATGATATAGATGGAGTACCCATCCAGAAAATAATAATATTCTTGCCCCGCTAACCTATCCAACATTTGGTCAATGAATGAAATTGGATAGTGAACCTTACGAGTTGCTTATTCAATATCTGATAATCAATACGGATCCTCCAATGAGTCACTGTGTGTGGGGGGATCATCTCATTATCATTATTACTCACTATATTCATTCCTTCATTCTTTGGTACACAGTGCACTGGACTCACCTATTTGCTATCGGAAATTGGGTAGACAATACCACTATCTAACCACTTGATCACTTCCTTTCTGACTACCTCTTTCATCACAGAGTTCAACCTTCTTTGTTGCTGTACTCTAGGTCTGTAACCCTCTTCTATGTAGATGTTGTGCATGTAAAATATTGGATTGATTCCTGTAATATCGAACATCTGCCAACCAATCACCTTCTTTCTCCTCTTTAGAACTGCTATAGCTTCCTTCACCGGTACATCTGATAATCCTACAGATAAAATAACAGGAAAAGTATCTTGGTCACTAATAAAAGACTATTGCAAGTGAGGAGGGAGAACCTTAAGCTCTAAGTTAGGAGCTTCTTCGACTGAAGCCTTTGGTGATGGACCAATTGGCCTATTTAAAGGCTCAAATGGTACTTTCTTCGTCTCAACCATTTCCAAATTCATAACCTGGACCAATTCCAATGCTTTCACGTCTCCATACAGATCATGACCCATTAAAGCTCGCTATAATAGATCATCAAATAACAATAAATACCAATCCAAAGCAAGATCAATAGCTGATATAACAGATAACTCCTCATATATGGCTGGCAGTTTCAAAGCTTTGTACACATAAAAAACTTCTACTTTATCATATGCTCGCATTATCATTTTTTCAGCTGCTACATCAATGAGTGACTATCCTGTTGCTAAGAAGGGTCGTCCCAAAATAAATAGAACAACAGGATTAGCCTCAAAGTCAAGAATTACAAAATTCACCAAAAAGATTAAAGTTCCTACGTGCACCAACACATCTTCAATAATACCATCCGGCCTAGCAAGGGACCTATCTGCCAACTGCAAAGTAATAGTGGAGGATTTAGGACTCCCAAGACCCATCTTCCGATACCATGATGTGGGCATAACATTTATGCTACCTCCCAAGTCACACAATACATGTGCACAAATAGTCTATCCAATGGTAATCTGCAAGGTGAAACTACCTGGATCCTTAATCTTTGCGGACAATTTATTTTAAATCTTGGATGTGCACTCTTGAGTAAGTGCAACTGTAGCATATTCAGTCAATCGGTTCTTATTGGCAACATATCCTTCAAGTATTTCACATATTTTGTCACACTCTGCAATATGCCAACAAGAGGAAGGTTTACTTGAACCTGCTTCAGAAGATCTAAGAACTTCTTATAACTTACTTTCTCCTGATGCTTCCTTTCCCTTTGAGGAAAGGGAAAGGGAAGAGTCTTTTTTTCCACACGAATTTCATCTCTTGCCTCTTTTTCCTTGACTTTCTTCTTTGAATTATCTCTCGAATTGTCATTAGTAACTATGGGATTTTCCTATTCCTAAATCATCTTCTTAGTTTATAGCCCTCTCATTTTTGTAACAGCATTTACCTGCATAGGCTTTGCCTCTGTGTCGCTAGGTAATGCTCTTTGTGTCCTTGTATTCTATGATCCTACAATTTGACCCAACTGTAACTATAGATTTCTTGTAAGCAATTATTGACTCTTTAGCTCAGCTGCAAACTGTGCTTGTTGAGCCATCAACTGCTTTATCAACTCTTCCATATTGCTAGTCTGAGTGGTCGCCTGATAGTTCTGAGCCAGCTGTGGATTTGGTTACACTAGTCCCTTATACTGATTTTCATTTTGTACCTAATTTCCACCCCATGAGAAATTAGGATGGTTCCTCCAATTAGGATTATACGTGTTGCCAAAATTATGTTGACCCTGACAATTTGTATTCCCCACATAGTTGAGTAAATCTGGATTAACAGAACATGCATTTGTTGTGTGCTCACCACTTTCACAAGCTTCACACCTAGAATTTACCTGTTGAACTGGATTTGCTGTGGCTACTGGTTGTGTCACACCCAACTCTAGGTTGTTCAGCTGAGTAGTCATATGATTTTGCATTGCTACAATCTGTGCCTATAATGTAGTGAACTGATCTACCTCCAACACCCCTGCAACCTTCTTGGGGATGCTCCTTAAGTCTGCATACCAATTAGGATTCCCTTATGAAATTTGATTCAATAGTGTATACAATTCTTCATAAGTTTTCTCCAAAGCTTGACCTCCTGCTGCTGAATCCAAGAGAATCTTTGTATTAGACTCAAGGCCTTCTATAAATGTGTGAACCAAGACATCATTTGATTGATGGTGATGAGGACAATTTTTGAGCATGCCTTTAAATCTCTCCCAAGCTTGGTAGAGATTTTCTCCATCTTTTTGTCTGAAACTCAAGATCTCACTTCTCAAACGTGTAGTCTTCTACGATGGGAAGAATCAAATAAGGAACTTTCGAGTGCAATCTTCCCATGAAGTGATAGATAGTGGTGGTTCAGTATGTAACCACCTCTTTGCTTCCCTCATTAGAGAAAAAGAGAAGAGTGTCAATCTGACATAATCAATATTCACACCTTCAGGAATGTATGTATCACTTATTTCCAGGAAAGTCTGTATGTGCTGCTGCAGGGTCTTTATGTGAAAGACCATAGTATTGCCCTGCTGAATTCAATAGTTGTACCATATTCTTCCCTCCTGGCTTGGGCTTCCAAATGCTGTTAGTCACATGATTCATAAGTGGGATTGCCACCTTACGAACATGTCTTACGGCTGGTTGAGAAGGAACAACTGAAATAGCCGGAGCTGGAATATATTTGGTATTTGGATCAACAGGAGCATTAGGATTAAGTACATTAGGATCTCGTATTTTAGCCATTTGACCCTGTTGAGTAAAATACTGAGCTCTTCACCTTTGATAAAAAATCAATCCGGTTCTGCAAAAGGCTCTACCAACTCTTTATCTCTAGCCAGTCCAGTATTTAGCTAAGCCTAAAAAATTTCAGCCGCTAAGATCAAGTTGTTAACACTTAAATTTATTATCAAAAATTAAGTAATTTACTAATTAAACTAAATCCCCAATAACGGTGCCAAAAACTTGTTGTGTCTCAAATGCACACGCAAGTGCACGTGATTGTACAAGTAGTATAGAGACTTAGACAGTCAGATATTGTTCCCACGAGGACTACACAGCTAGAAATTTACCCAACTTTTAGTTTTAGACAACTAGGTATTAAGTCTTGTAACCTATCAAGATGATTGTAGATTTGATAGTAAGAATGTAAATTAATAAACAAAAATTAACAAGTTGTGACTAGAGCAAAGCAAGCAACGGTTGTAATCAATTATGATGAGGATTCCAGGGTTGAGACATTTCGAACAATCATACATAACTCTATTCTTATCACTATCTAATTGGTTATCAGGTTGTTGATTCGCAAGGTTTATATCACGATTTTGGTCTCCCAGCCTCAAATTTTCTATCTATTGAATATTGTAGTTACAACTCCCACAGAGATACAACAATTCTTCTAGATTCATAAAGTTATCTTCTTGCACTTGAACCAAACAAGGCTTCTAGGTATATCCCTATCCGAGATGCTAATTCAAACCCCTTATTTTATAAAAGGATAAGAACCTTGCTCCTTAATTTCTTTGTTCTATCCTTTGATTATCCTCCCAGATGCACATAGAAATATAGATTTACTTTAATGGTGGTCACTCATCAAAATAGTAACACTAATAAAAAAAGTCTAAAACCGACCACAAAAACCTTCCACATGTGAAAGGTTTTTATAAAAAACCAACCACAAAAGCGACCAAAATCTGTGGTTGGTAAAGTTGTGGTAGTTTTTCCAAAATTGACCACAAGTGGTTGGTTTTTTTAAAATATATATACATATTTAAAATCTATTATTATTTTATTAAAGTTAGAAAAAATTATTTTAGAGGAAAAAACCTACCACATGTGGAAGGTTTTTTATTAAATTAATTAATTTAATAAACAACCGACCACAAGTGAAAGGTTTTTTATTAAACTAATTAATTAATTTATTAAAAATCCAACCACTTGTGGAAGGTTTTTTATTAAATTAATTTATTAATTTATTAAAAAACCTACCACTTGTGGTAGGTTTTCTGCAAAAAAAAAAATATTTGCAAAACTGACCACTTGTGGTCGATTTTTCTGGGTATTTTTTTAAAAAAATAAAATTCTGAACCCAAAGACAGCATATGCAACAACAACAATACATAAATGCTTTCAAAAGTGTATAGGACATACAAAATGTCCAACAAAATATGAAATACTACAACAATAGTTTCAAAGTACAACACATACAAAAATAAAAAAACTAAGAGTCATTATCATCTAATTCGACATCGTCTTCTATATCATCATCCGTGCTGAAATCATTCAGGGGGTCAAGACCCTTTGCATCCCGAACTGCATCACCAGGACATAGAGGAATATTCCCCGCAATCTGAATGAAACAACTCATCTGTTGCTGCAGCTTCTTGAATTGTGATGTTGTTGCCTTCTCCATCTTTTTCTGTCTCTCTCTCTATTCAGCAAGCTCTTGAGTGAGTTGAGAAATTGTATTTTGTAGGCTTTCAATCTTTTCTCTATCAACTGAAGAGCTAGAGTAAGAAGGGCCGGACGAACACCTAACATTATCGCCAAAAACGTTTTAGTGGTATCCAACCAAATGGCCTTTATTTGCAGGACCCACAACTTTTTTCCACAACTCCTCTCTACATTTTGGGGTATTAGGTCACCCTAAATTTCAGGAGAAAGACTACTATGATACGCACCGAGAAGATGCATATATTCGTCCTATATTCAAAGAAAGTTAATACTAAGAGTCAAAAAATACTAAAATGATTATAATTGAATAATATCAACTTTAAGAAAAAAAGTCATAAATTCAGAATTTGTTACTTACATGGACAGCTTTTGCACGAGCTTCAACCCAAACATCTTTATCAGTCGGGTTCTTTTTTTTATCACATGAGTCTCCTCGTATAACTCATAATGTGGTATTTTCCTACCCTTTTCTTTTTCCTGCATATGAAAAAATTATCAATGTTCAAATAATTAAAAATTTAAATATATAGAAACAAACAATTAAAAATGTAAATGTTACATACCATTATTTCCATCACAGCAAGAGTACTTCTGACACCCGCAGTATGTAGGGAGCCACCCTTGGATGATGCCCGGGCTTTCTTTCCTTTTTCACTCAACAATTTGTATTCTTCTCTATTCCAATAGAGAAGATACAGTTGCCATGCAGATTCGGGAATCCACTTAGGTCTTACCGATTTCTTTCGGGCATATTCCAAGAGATTGTTAAATCTAGCTCTACATCTAATGAAAAAGTTCTTCTTTATATGAAATATATTTGCATCATCCCACCAGTAAAATTTCTACAAAAAAAAATATAATATTCAATCTTTAGTTATAACAAAATGTATATAAGTAGTCGATAAGTTAAATTCTTACCTTAAATTCTTCAAACATTCTATCCCTGTCAAGTTCTGGAACCTTTTGCCAGCTGGTCCAGTAGCCGTTGAAGTGGCGAGTAATGCATGTTCGCGCCTTTTTTCCAGCTCCACCATCCGGCCTAAACCTACAACAGAACATCAAACATTAATTTCATAGAGCATAATAATATAGTAATGAAAAAATGAGTAACGTTATTATATTTAGAAATCTTACCCTTTCCCAACTGGAACAAGATAAATCCTCCCAGAATCATCTTTGTCTCCTGGCTACGTAATAAGTGATGGTGGATGCACTGGCGTGGGTGGATTTGAAGCACCAAATAGAGTTCCTCCAAGCCAAAGATTCGACAACCCAATAGATCCCGCAGAATCACTGTGTGAAGCTGCGTGACTGCTGTAGAAGGGTATCGATGATGGTACATGTCTGGAGGGGCCAGCTTTTGTATGATAGTATTGTGCTGGAGATGGCACAGTCATAGGAGCAGAATGAGTGGGTGAAAACCCATGTAGTGGCCCCTCATGCATAGGAGTAGGTATCGAATCCTCTGACAACCTAGAATGTGAGGGTCGTACTGGCGCGTTAGCAAATCGACCCTCAGATATATGAATACCTTGTGGCCGTCTGTAAGGCGGAGGTTGTCGATTCTTTTTTGATTTTGTAGCATCAACTTTTCCCTTACCTCTGTCATCTCTGTCTGACATCTAAATTATGTTAAGTTAACAAGTAGTTAGTTCCTAAAAAATGAATGTATACGAAAAGATTCCAAGTATATAATTTCAAGTTACTAATTCACATTTCAAATTGCTCCAATAACACGATATATAGACAAAAATATTGTTATTACTATATAAATTATGGAAAAGTGGAAACAGCAAAGTAAAACAGTATATTACGTATCAATCTTAAACAAGAAGCATAAAGGTAAATATATAATACAAAGCATATCGACATCAACACATAATAAATACAACCTACACAACTAATCTTCATCTTCTGAAGACTCTCCACTAAACCATTCACCCTCTTCGGAGGTTTCCTCATCTCCTACTCACTCAGCCTCTTCTTCCGCATTATTAACTTCTTTAAATATATTTTTTGGGTGATTCAAACCATCCACCAATTCAATGTCTACTAGCTGGTGATTAATCTAAATTTCATTTTGGTACGCAGTCTCCAGCACATTCTCAACTTCCACCCGGCCTATAGGCTTTATTTTGATTACAGCCCACCAATTAGACTTGTCATTGCACAACGGATAAGGAGCATAATACACTTATTTAGCATTTTGTGCTTCAACAAATGGATCGTAAATAGGATATGAGTTATTGTGCTTCACTTCAATGATGTTATGCTCCCTATGTACTCTTGTGCCTCTTATGCTTGGATCAAACCACTTATATCGAAAGAGGATAATTTTTTTTATTGGAAAACCAGCGTACTCCAGTTCTAAGATCTCGTGTATGATGCCAAAGTAATCAACATCATCATCATCTTTAACCCAAACACCAGTATTGTTTGTTTTCCTTGAACTGGAGTGTTGTTTGGTGGAAAATTTAAAGCCATTTACTTTGTATTGGGACATTGCATTAACTTCAACTAGACCCAAAGAAATATCTCTCAAGAGCTGATCGTATGCGGCTGCATTTGGTGAATGGTGTACCTAAAAATATTATACACACATATATATATATATATTAGTTGAGGAATGTGTAAATATTTAAAATTTATAGAAATATTACACTTACGAACCTCATTTTTAAACCATGTTGCAAAGGATGCATACACTTGATTTTCAAGGAATTGAATCTTAAATAAATTGAACATGCAACATGGGAAACACAATTAGTTTCTTTAAGGGAATATGTAAACAAATAAGATATGTTAAAATTTTAATCTCCTTACTTCAGAAAAGGGCTCAATTTTTGGGCAATTCAGCACGACATACAATGTTGCTGATTTACGCTCCATAGGAGTGAGCCAGCGAGGTATGATCTTTTTAGCCTTACAACCAGATTGATTGAAAATTGATATTGGTTGCAAATGAGGTGCATTCACATCGTCCTGATGATGATTCGGTCGGTTTCTTGAACAAGCAAATTCATCACGAAAGTAGTACGAACAAAATTGAGAAGTTTCTCTTGCAAGATATGCCTCAACTATAGAGCCTTCAACCCTATGTTTATTTTTGGGACCCCTGTTTAATTTTTCAATTGCCCTGTACAATCTTAAGGTTAGATGTGTACTATATTTAAAAAACATATGTATGAATTTAAATATATTGCAAATGCTTACCGTTCGAATGGATACATCCACCTAGTTTGAATTGGACCGCCTAGCCGAGCTTCGTGCACAAGGTAAATGGGAAGATGTTCCATCACATCAAAGAACGTTGGCGGGAAAATCTTCTCCAGTTTGTTGGTAATAACAACAATATTGCTTTCCATTCGCGCTAGATTTTCTTCTTTTAATGTGGTGGCACATAAGTCCTTGAAGAACAAACTAATCTCTGCTACTAGTTTTCATATGTTTTCAGGTAAACTATTAAAAGAAATTAGAAGTAATTGTTCCATGAAAACATGACAATCATGG